>NC_059355.1:18441349-18651349 GCF_019703515.2 Myxocyprinus asiaticus
GAGAGGCAGGCAAAGATACGAGCTGAGACAGTGGGGTCATCAGGCTGGAACGACAGATAGAGCTGCTTATCATCTGCATAGCAGTGGTAGGAAAAACCTTGTACCTCAGTGATCGATCCGAGTGATGTTGAGACATCGAGAAGAGAAGGGTTCCAAGCACTGATCCGTGAAGAACATCAGTGGTCAGCTGGTGTGTCTTGGACACCTCTCCTCTCCAGAAGACCTTGAAAGATCTGCCTGTGAGGTATGACTCAAACATCCAAGCACAGTTCCTGTGATGCCCAAGTCAGAGAGGGTGGACAGGAGGATCTTGTGGTTCACTGTGTTGAACGCAGCAGAAAGGTGCAGGAGGATGAGGACAGATGATTTGGAGTTAGCTCTCACCAATCACAGGGTTTCAGCCACTAACAACAGGACAGTCTCTGTTGAGTGTCCTTTTTTGAAGCCATACTGATGTCTGTCGAGTAGGTTGTTCTGTGAGAGAAAAGCAGACAACTGGTTGAATACGACCCTCTCAAGAGTTTTAGAAAGGAAGGGTAGGAGAGAGGCCGGTCTGTAGTTGTCGACTACTGTGGGGTTGTGTGTTGGTTTTTTAAGCAGTGGGGTTACTCAAGCCTGCTTGAATGTATTGGGAAAGTTTCCAGTTGTGAGAGATGCGTTGATAATGTTTGTGCGAATAAGATCGAGTGAGAGGCAGCTTGCATGAGATTCGAAGGGATCGTTTCAAGTGGACAGGTGGTAGGACGTTTAGAAAGAAGCACTTTGGAGACTTTAGTCTTGGAGAGAGGAGAGAAAGAGGAAAACAGAGGATGGGATGTTGGAAGAGAGTTGCTGTGGGTGTTATGTGTAGAGAACGGGGTGCTAATGCTCACTACTTTGTCAGTAAAAAACATGGCAAAGTCATCAACATTCAGAGAAGTAGTAGGATGTGGTGGACGAGGATGTAGAAGAGAAAGCTGAAAATAGTTTACGGGTATCTGAAGTGTTACTGACCTTATTCGGTTAATAATCAATTTTAGCAGCAGAACCTACTTGCATAGGTCAGCAGTGTCTTTTGACTTGCACCACTTTCTCTCCGCAGCCCTCAGCTCGGTTTGGTGATCACAAAGTGTCTCCGACAGCAGGGGCTGGAGGGTGTGGCACGTGCTGGGCTGGAGGTAAGAGGACAGACACTATCAAGGCAAGAAGCTAATGGTGAGCACAGAGCATTTGTAGCTTCATTTAAATCAAGTGAAGAGAAATTGTTAGTGGAGGGAAGAGATGCAGAGACTATGGAAGTGAAGTGAGTGGCTGAGAGAGAGCGCAAAGGTTGCACCGGTAGGAGACCATAGGTGGAGTAAGAAGTTATAGAAGAAGGAAGAGTAACAGAAAACTGGATGAAGAAATGGTCCGAGATATGTAGAGGAGTAACAAGGGGATTATTGAAGATACAATTACATGTAAGGATGAGATCTAGCTCTTTCCTTGCTCTGTGATTTGCAGGGGTGTGCAGTCTTGAAAGGTCGAATGAGGTCAGAAGAGCTAGAAAGTCAGCCGCTTTCCAGGTAGATGTTAAAGTCCCCAAGGATCATCGGCAGAGTGCCATCCTCAGGAAATTAGGACTGCAATACATCTAGCTTTTCAAAAAAGTTGCCTAGTTGACCTGGGGGACGATAGATGACTAAAAAGTGGATTTTAGGAGGTTTAGTGGCAGTAATGGCATGATATTCAAAAGTTGTGTTATAGCAGAGAGATGAGTGAATTTCCATGAGTTGGAAATGAGCAAACCAGTTCCCCCACCCTGCCCAGTCAGACAAGGGGTGTGGGTGAAAGTGAAGTCAGTAGAGAGAGCTGAGGGAGTTTCAGTGTTGTCTCTGAAGATCCATGTCAAAACATTGAGTTATGACTGACTGGCAAAGGCTGGAATGAAGTCCGCTTTGTTGACAGTTGACAGGCAGTTCCACAGTCCAACAGAGATGGAGAGGGGCTGTGGAGAGGCAGTGCTAAGTGACCTAAGGTACTCTGGAGTGCGTAGTCGACAGCGTGTCTGTGTAGATTTTCGCCTACATGAAACAACATTTTTTAATTAAACTGCGCAAGGACTTTAAACTTTAAACATTAGCTTATGCATGTCTGCTATTCTGCGGTACTGTTTATATGAGACTTTGTTGCATGCCAGTCTCAGTGCCGCCGTGGCTTGCTAAACTAATCGACCAAATGGGAAAATGTATTGTTCGATGCTGGTAATTAAAAAATAACAAATATCGGCTGATTTATCAGCCTCTGCAATATATCAGTCGACCATTAATCATAGAGAATTGGGAGTTTAGCACTTTTGATTCAGGCCAGTAAGCAACCACCTGGCAATATCAAGGAGCCACTCAAAATATTTTAGCAATGCCTTAGATACCACTTAGCAACCACCCAGAAAAACATATCAACTGCATAGTAATGTGCTGGCAACCACCCAGAACATCCTAGCATCATGGTTGTGACATTTGAATGGGAAAGCACCACTGTCATTTTCTTCATAAAATGTATCTAGTTTTTCAGTCTTGCAGATGCATTCACTTTTTTTTTTTCTTCCCCTTTACCTGTTCTCTTGATTTCTATATTTCCAGGGTGAAAAAGGATCTCCCTAAAGGTGTGACCCCTTTTGAAAGAGCCTCTCCCCGCCGTGGCCGTCGAATTGCCTCTAAAGTCAAGCATTTTGCGTTTGATAAGCAGAAGCGTCAGTATGGAATGGGTGTGGTGGGCAAGTGGCTGAACCGACACTATAGACGCAGCCTTAGCAGCCAAGTGCAGAAACAGCTGGATGACTTTAACAGCCATCGGTGAGTATAAATAAAAAAGCCACAGTGACCCAACTATACTTCTCAACAAACATCAGAAGCTTCCCAGTGTTAGATGTTGCCTTTAGACTTTTAAGAAATAAATTGTGACTATTAATTGTCTCTCTGTCAGGCCGTATTTTACCTATTGGATCACCTTTGTGCATATTGTCATCACTCTGCTGGCCTGCATTACATATGGATTTGCTCCTGTGGGCTTTGCCCAGCACTCTACCACTCAGCTGGTAAGATAACAATAGAAAGTGCATTAGCAAGTCACTGAACTTCTCAACTATTGCAAGGAACAATCCAGTTTTTAACTAAGTAGCACAGATATCCAGGGTTTAGTCAGTTTAATGTGGTTAATAGCACAGGGCTGTTAATGTTTGTTGAAATCAAGTGGACAAGTAGTATTTTGCTTACAAGTTGGTCACTTTGATGCTGATCAGTAGCTGATGCTATGGGAAACTCCTCCCAGGAGTGACGATCTCTGAAGCCCTTTAGAATCAGGCCAATCTGTTGGCAGATGGCATTTGACCCTCCGCGACTGATGCGTGTCATCGCGAGCATATCAACCGGAGCACAGCAACATTTAATTAAATTGTTTCTGTTCAGTGTCGCAACTAAATCTCTCTGGCTCTGGACACCCGAATCTTCACTACATCTTTGAAACTGCAGACCTGGGGGATGCTGCTGACTTGCGTATGGAGTAGATGTGTTTCATCGTGCTCCTCCGCACCGTTTCTAAACAGTGAAATTATTTACCGTCTCTGATTTTATTTTGTGCATATACGTTGGCAGTTTTGAATTTACTTACATAATTTACCTTCAAAAGCAGCAAAAGCCTCAAGGTGTTGGTGCTTAGCCACTGATTAGAGATAATACAGCTAATCAGCCTGCTAGTCATGACTCTAACGGAGATGATGTGCCATTGATGTGGAAAAAGAATTTGAAGAAAACTTTCAATCATTGCAGACGTTGCTGCAGGAGTCTGCGGAGAGAATGGAAACTATTGAGGTTCAGATGAGGCCCTCATATGCTCTGTTTAACCCTCTGGGGTCTGAAGGTGTTTTGGGCCCTGGAGAAGTTTTGACATGCCTTGACATTTGTGCTTTTTTCAGTTGCTTAAAAATATTAATGGCTAAAGTCTGATAACACTGTATTCAGCACAAACTGGGCTACAAAAATATGTGAACTACATGTATGTACATGTTTGTATTTTTGAGAAAATAACGTTTATGCTTGGTTTTTGAAAAAACAAAATTTTTAAGTCACTGATATAATGCCATATAACACATACTAAACATTTGTTCACAAGACTTTTGAGAACTGGATCTTGTAGCCTAGAGTTGCTACAAAATGATGTGAAAACCATCCTTATCACTCATTCATACAAACAATATAGTCATTTAACTTTTGTAAGACACTTTTAGTGTTAGAAAGGCCATATCCGAGGAGGCGTGGATGATCATGAATATTGATGTGATTCACACCTGCGGAGACAAAGACCCCTTCCCTGAGAGAGAATGAATGTGAGGAGGCTTAATGATTGAATGTATTGTTTGTAGCTTATTCACAAAATCAAGTTTAAGTTAAAAGAAGTAATCTGACTATACATTTTCTTTACATAAAGACTTTACTTAAAAATTTAGACCTACACTACCATTTAAAAGTTTTAGGTCAGTAAGATTTTTTTATGTTTTTAAAAGAAGCCTCTTCTGCTCACAAAGGCTACATTTATTTGATCCAAAATACAGCAAAAACAGTGATATTGTGAAATATTTTTAAAATTTAAAATAACTGTTTTCTATTTGAATATATTGTAAAATGCAAATTATTCCTGTGATCAAAGCTGAATTTTCAGCATCATTACTCCAGTCTTCTGTGTCACATGATCCTTCAGAAATCATTCTAATATGCTGATTTTCTAATATGGGCATATTTACAGCACATTTTACACATTTACACCCGAACAGATATTTGCAAGCACAAGCTTTGTTGATGATAATGAGGCAGCATAAACACTAGTTAAAATATAATCTAAACATTCATATTATTTTTATATCATATTACATATCATATTTATATCATACAGCATACATTTTAAATACCTGCTTTAGCCGAAAC
Organism: Myxocyprinus asiaticus; assembly: GCF_019703515.2. Lineage (NCBI taxonomy): Eukaryota > Metazoa > Chordata > Actinopteri > Cypriniformes > Catostomidae > Myxocyprinus > Myxocyprinus asiaticus. The sequence continues at coordinate 18,446,287 of NC_059355.1, forward strand.
AACATTTAAATTTAACTAAATCTTGCCTATTAGGACATATTTCAAATTTCAATACTCTGAATCCTGGCTGGCAAGTCTGGAAATAGTCCAACTAGTAAAATATGTACATGTTTATATAAAATAGCATGTCAACTAATGTAAATAAAGACTTACTCATCCGAAATTGTATCCTCGGCTGGATCAAGTCACTCTTCAAACGTTCATCGGCGGATTCCCGCTCTTCTTCTGATGAAAATGTGAACTCTTCATCACTATCCAGGACCATCTGAAGAGCTTCCTCACCTGTGTAGCATGCCATCTTCCAAACACGCAGAAAAGTGAATGAACTTGATGCTTTTTAAGGCACTGTTGGGGGCGTTTACCATTTGCATTGATTGCCTCAGCACATTGCCGTATGAATAGTGCGCTCTGTTGGTGGATGAGATCACATTAGTGATAATTAGCTGAGCCAGGAGAAACTGTACATCACTTTGTTTCATACAGATTACATTACAGGAGAATATTTGTTTTAAATTTGAATTGTTTTATTTAAAAGTAGACATTTTAAGCTTTCTTTAGACATACAGTGCATCCGGAAAGTATTCACAGCGCTTCACTTTTTCCACATTTTGTTATGTTACAGCCTTATTCCAAAATGGATTAAATTCATTATTTTCCTCAAAATTCTACAAACAATACCCCATAATGACAACGTGAAAGAAGTTTGTTTGAAATCTTTGCAAATTTATAAAAAAAGAAAAAAAAAGTCACATGTACATAAGTATTCACAGCCTTTGCCATGACACTCAAAATTGAGCTCAGGTGCATCCTGTTTCCACTGATCATCCTTGAGATGTTTCTACAACTTGATTGGAGTCCACCTGTGGTAAATTCCGTTGATTGGACATGATCTGGAAAGGCACACACCTGTCTATATAAGGTCCCACAGTTAACAGTGCATGTCAGAGCACAAACCAAGCTATGAAGTCCAAGGAATTGTCTGTAGACCTCCGAGACAGGATTGTATTGAGGCACAGATCTGGGGAAGGGTACAGAAAAATTTCTGCAGCATTGAAGGTCCCAATGAGCACAATGGCCTCTATCATCCGTAAATGGAAGAAGTTTGGAACCACCAGGACTCTTCCTAGAGCTGGCTGCCCGGCCAACTGAGTGATCGGGGGAGAAGGGCCTTAAGCAGGGAGGTGACCAAGAACCCGATAGTCACTCTGACAGAGCTCCAGCGTTTCTCTGTGGAGAGAGGAGAACCTTCCAGAAGAACAACCATCTCTGCAGCACTCCACCAATCAGGCCTGTATGGTAGAGTGGCCAGACGGAAGCCACTCTTCAGTAAAAGGCACGTGACAGCCCGCCTGGAGTTTGCCAGAAGGCACCTGAAGGACTCTCAGACCATGAGAAACAAAGATTGAACTCTTTGGCCTGAATGGCAAGCGTCATGTCTGGAGGAAACCAGGCACCGCTCATCACCTGGCCAATACCATCCCTACAGTGAAGCATGGTGGTGGCAGCATCATGCTGTGGGGATGTTTTTCAGCGGCAGGAACTGGGAGACTAATCAGGATCGAGGGAAAGATGAATGCAGCAATGTACAGAGACATCCTTGATGAAAACCTGCTCCAGAGCGCTCTGGACCTCAGACTGGGGCGAAGGTTCATCTTCCAACAGGACAACGACCCTAAAAGGAGTGGCTCCGGGACAACTCTGTGAATGTCCTTGAGTGGCCCAGCCAGAGCCCAGACTTGAACCCGATTGAACATCTCTGGAGATATCTGAAAATGGCTGTGCACCGATGCTCCCCATCCAACCTGAAAGAGCTTGAGAGGTCCTGCAAAGAAGAATGGGAGAAACTGCCCAAAAATAGGTGTGCCAAGCTTGTAGCATCATACTCAAAAAGACTTGAGGCTGTAATTGGTGTCAAAGGTGCTTCAACAAAGTATTGAGCAAAGGCTGTGAATACTTATGTACATGTAATTTTTTTTTTTTTTGATATAAATTTGCAAAGATTTCAAACAAACTTCTTTCACGTTGTCATTATGGGGTATTGTTTGTAGAATTTTGAGGAAAATAATTAATATAATCACTTTTGGAATAAGGCTGTAACATAACAAAATGTGGAAACAGTGAAGCGCTGTGAATACTTTCCGGATGCACTGTATGTTTCATGTTTGTCTAGTAAGAATTCGCGGAGTTTCAGTTCATTTTTATGATGTGTTTCAGAAAGATGCTCGCGGAGACAGAGACGGCTGAAAGCGCACCATTTTTATTTTCTTTATTTTACAAAAGCACAAGGTTTTGTTGTTATTGTGAGTGTACACAAATAAAAGTAGACCCTTTATAGTTTCTAATGATGTCTTACACTTATCTGCATGCCCAAAAATGGAGTAGTTTAATTTGTTTCCATTGTTATGAGGAAAAAATCCAGCAGGACGTGCCAGCGCGTCCGTCGACCCCAGAGGGTTAAATTCTAGCAAGGTGCGAGATGGCTTAGACCCTCTCGCCCCACTACTATCCTGGTGTGGGACAGCGCTTTTTCTGAATGCGCTCACAGGTTCCTTGTTCAAGGCACTTAATGCAGTAAGCTTGCGCATACTCTCTCTTAAGACGTGCTGCTACTTGCTTTGGCTTCAGTTAAACATGTCGGGGATCGTCAGGCCCTGTTGGTCCATGATTCTTGTTTAGAATTCAGACCTGGCTTGTCAAAAGTTGTCCTCAAGCCTAGAAAAGGTCAGGTGCCCAAGGTTTTGGCCACTCCCTCAGGTGGTAACATTACATGCATTCTCTCACCCTACGGTTAAATCTGATGAGGCGCAGAGATTGCACATGCTCTGCCCTGTGAGGGTGCTACAAAGGTACATTGACCATACGAGTCAATTCAGGCTGACGGATTAGCTCTTTGTCTGCTTTGGAGGCCATTCAAAAGGTCTGTCTGTCTCCAAGCAAAGATTTTCTCACTGGGTTGTCAATGCTATTGTGGTCACTTATGGTTCGCAAGGCGTACAGTGTCTCATGGGTGTTAAGGCCCACTCTAACCATGCATGGTTTTTGATTTTCTCTCTTTTCCTTCCTAATGTTCAATACCGAGGTGAGACTATGGGTCTGTTCCAAAACTTAGTAAGCTTAGCCTCACTGTCTCCTGCCTAAATAGGCAGCTGTCTTCTATGGCAGCATCCTAACTAAAATGGTGCCTCATAAGAGACTGATTTAAAAGGCTCTACATAGGCAGCAACTCCATGCGTTATTCAAGTAGCACTCCTCACGCGCAGCGCGCGGGAGACTCGACTCACAACTGATTTCAGTACATGTGACACGAGAGGAAAGACGTGATACACTAATGAGCATAAATATGCATAGCACACACATACGCATAAAAAAAAAAATAGAGATACTTTTCAGTATTGAATTAATTATACACCGATCAGCCACAACATTAACACACACACACATGTCTGGCACAAACAATCATCCATGTGATTATCTAATCAGCCAATCATATGGCAGCAGTGCAGTGCATAAAATCATGCATATATGGGTCAGGAGCTTCAGTTAATGTTCACATCATCCATCAGAATGGGGAAACAATGTAATCTCAGTGATTTGGACAGTGGCATGATTGTTGGTGCCAGATGGGCTGGTTTGAGTATTTCTGTAACTGCTGATCTCCTGGGATTTTCACACACAACAGTCTCTAGAATTTACTCTGAATGGTGCAAAAACAAAAAACATCCAGTGAGCAGCAGTTTTGTGGATGGAAATGCCTTGTTGATGAGAGAGGTCAACAGAGAAAGGCCAGACTGGTTCGAACTGACAAAGTCTAGGGTAACACGGATAACAGCTCTGTACAATTGTGGTGAGAAGAACTGCATCTCAGAATGCTATTTTGGCAATAGGGGGACCTACACAATACTAGGCAGGTGGTTTTAATGTTGTGGCTGATTGGTGTAAGTATTTCTATAATCAAAATTGATCTCACATCATCTGCCATATTGGATTAATTTTTCAAATGTGCTCATCATGGTGCGTTCTGGGATCGCCCACTGGGGGAGGATACATGCGATGATACCTTAGAATTTGGTCAAAAAGATATCTTAGGAGGCAGCATAATTAAGATACCTAAACTTTGGAACAGCCTTCATTTCGGGAGTGCACCTATGCTGCCTAATGGCTAGCAGGCATTGCCTTGTGCATGTGAATCAGTAGCATGGCGCAATGGTACACATTTTCCCATGGCGTAGGCTATAGACGCAGTGTCGAAGTGACCGACTTGAAAGAGAACAGACTGGTTACGACTGTAACGCTGATTCTCTGAAAGGAGGGAACGTGACGAGTATGTTTTGAACAGTAAAACAATATTCAATGTTGAGAGAAAATATCAGTAGAGGAGAGCTGATTAAAAGTCATGAGTCTACATTTGATTTTCTGAATAAAGTAATTAAATTGAAGGGATAGTTCACCCAAAAATAAAAATTGTCTCATCATTTACTCACCCTCAAGCCATCCCAGATGTGTATGACTTTCTTTCTTCTACAGAACACAAGCGAAGATTCTTAGAAGAGTATCTCATCTCTGTACGTACTTACAATGCAAGTGAATGGTGATCAGACCTTTTGTAGCTCCAAAAATCACATAAAGTAAACATTAAAGTAATCCATATTACTATAGTGTTTAAAACCATGCTGAATCCTCAAAAATTTTATTAAAAAATTTAAAAAAAACAAAACAAATAGTCCTTTTTTACTCTAAATCTCCACTTTAACATTCACTTTCAGATGTGAAAGTGAAACTCAACTGGCACCACATGTGGCTTTCATATGTAAAAGTGAAAGTGGAGATTTAGAGTTAAAAAAAGGACTTAAATTTTGATGGGGGTCTATGCTCTGTTATAGTGTTACAGCTCTGAGAGTAAGCAATTACAAAAATTTAATTTTTACTTCTAACTTCTTAATATTCTCTTTCGGTCTCTTTCAGGTACTGAGAAACAAAGGAATCTATGAGAGTGTGAAAAATGTGCAGCAGGAGAATTTCTGGATCGGTCCTCGCTCTGTAAGTGATGCATAGAGTGGTTTGGAAAAACTGCTGTAGACTAGAGGGGGGAGGGGGGAACCTTGTTACGAAGGACACACTCTAAATCTTGCAGACTCGAAAAAAAAAAAAAAAAACATTTTTACCCCAGTATTTTTTTTTCTGTTGATGATTTTAATATGACAAATGATGTCCCTGTAAACAGTGATTAAAACAATAATAACAAAAAAATCACATTGTACATTATAGGACCACTCAGTATTTTTTCCTTATTAAAAAGTCTTTTTTTCTTCACTAAAAATATTTATTCCTGAAAAAAATTAATAATACTTCTGAAAATTTTTTAAAATCATAAGATGAAGAATCCTGTCATATCAATAGCCTAAAAATATATTTTATTTATTTTTACATTGAGCCGGGCACCCTCATGGAGGCTGCCATGTTGAGATCACATGACCAGCTGAATACTACGCAATCTACCTCCCTATTATCAAGTTCACTGTATAAATTGATCATGCCTGACAGCGAATTGCACATTACTTCAATGGCATCAGTAACCGAAAACTAGTTAATGCGCAATTTTTTCTTTTTGTTTTGTTCGGGGGGAAGTTTGGGGTTTGATTGTTGCACTAATGTTGGAATGTGGTCTTTGTAATTTTATTTTTGACACACAATCTATTTTTTTCTAATATGTCAAAGTGTCAAATGTTAATATAAGTGGATCGTCTCTCTCCACGTGGAATGTGAATGGATTGGGGCACTCTATAAAAAGAAGGAAGGTTATTTCTCTTCTTAAATGTAAGAAATATGATATAGTGTTTCTTCAAGAAATGCATCTTTCCCCGCAGGAAGCTGAAAAATTTGGAAAGATATGGGGTGGACATGTTTTCTTTAGTGCTGGGCCAAGTAAGAGCAGGGGAGTCACTACACTGATAAGTAAGCATCTACAATTCAAATGTCTCAAGCTGCTGGCACCCCTCGTGATTTAATATTGGGAGGAGACTTTAATCTGTTCATGGACTCAGTCCTTGATCATAGTGAAGCAAAAGTGTGTAAGCCCCCTAGAACAACATTGATGCTTCACAGAATGTGTAAAAATCTTGGTCTTACAGATATTTGGAAACTTTTGAACCCATCTGGTAGGGACTATAATTTTATTTCATCAGTCCATAAGATTTATTCTAGAATAGATTTTTTTTTTTTATATATATATATCTAAGTCCCTCATTTCATCTGTTGTTGATTTGCTCAATTGGAAACATCTCAGTCTCAGATCATGCCTGAGTTTAGAGGTGTTGCCACATACAGTGAAAAATAAATCATATAGTTGGCGCTATAATGTATTTTGTGTTTGCAGAATCCTGAATTCCAACAAATGTTAAAGGCTGAAATCAATGTGTATAAGGAGACTAACTGGTCCTCAGTATCCTCTGTGGGCATGGCTTGGGAGGCACTTAAGGCAGGTCTTAGGGGTCGGATCATACAGTATGCCTCATTCACCTAAAAATCCAAAGCACGAGAACTAATGGAGTTGGAAGGGAATATTAAAAGTGCAGAGGCAGAGCTGAAGTGCCCAATGTCGTCTGATGGCCTCAGAGAATTGACCCGATTGAAATACAGATATAATACTATTTTGTCACGGAAACTGGAGTTTTGGCTATTCAGGGCAAGACAGTCATACTTTGAGTTGGGAGACAAAGCAGGGAAGCTTTTGGCTAGATATATAAAGCAGAGAGAGTCTTTTTCTACCATTCCCTCAGTGAAATCTTCTGGTGGTAATATATTTACCTCAGCCATTGATATTAATAATGCTTTTAAAGAATTCTATCATGATCTCTATAGTTCCACGTCTTCATCTACTGATGAAGATATTAGAAAATTTGTGGAACCATTAGAACTCCTTAAACTGACAACTGAGTGTTGAGGTCCTTTGAAAATTTGGTTCAACATTTTGGGATTCCCAGATCTTAGTTCTTTAGGTATTTACAGCTGCGCCACCTGCTCTGTACTATTTTTGGGAATAGTATATCAGAAGATTGGCTTTCCCAAGCCAATATGTGCATTTTATAAATGAGGCCCCATGTCCTGTATTTCGCAAACATCCGCAGCGCGATTTTGGCGAGCTTAGGTGGAGGGAGGTATTTGATGAGCGGTAAGAGGGAGCCAGTGGAACCTTAGCAGTAACATGGTCACTGCAAGAGACACCAATGCCAGACTTCTTTATGGGCACTAAAAACTAGGGATGTGCACAAGTAGTCGAATACTCGAGTATTTGTTTTGCAATAAGTATTTGAAAAATAAAAATACTGTTCGAATTTCACAAAAGTTCGCTTTGCTGACATACAGTGAGATGCATGTTAAATCCTGAACACACAAACTAAAACTCACAGTTATAACAGAATGCACTGGGTGGTGCTGTTGAGTGTGGACACAAGTTGATCAGATTTGATGAGCAAACCGTTCTGTCAGTATGTTTAGATGGACATCAAAAAGCGGCTTATTGCCAGAAAGCAGGGCTCCTGTTTAGATGTACTGTATAAGCGGTGTACTCTTTACTCCCGTATATGTGCAACTCATCAGAAAGCCGCATCAATTAAACCGGTGTGTATAAATGAGTATAGTTTACTGAGCACGTGGATATGCTTGTTTTTCCCAACAAAAACATGACATGAGATACAATATAAACATAACTATTATACGCCGAGTATTTATAGTCGTCCTGTACATTAACTGCATCAGTCTACTTTATTAGCGGTTTCTTTTTCTTCGCTTTGCATGAGCTTAAATGCTTTCATTCTGTACTTTTTTGTTTTCACGCATTGCTTGTTTAAATGTTCTCAAATTCAAATGGTGATGCAACCTTTATGACAAAAAAAATTTTTTTTTACAATGTCTCTCTCATTAATTACCTTAATTTAAATAATAGAATATTTGAGTATTCGTTTTTATTAGCTTAAATATTCGAATACCAAATTATTGCTGTATGCCCATCCCTACTAAAAACCTATGCATTGCAAACATATATATATATATATATATATATATATATATATATATATATATATATATACAGGTGTATGCAAAACAAACCAAAACACTTCTCTTTGAAGTATAACAAAGTTTATTTATGCGGTAATATCAATTAATAATTAATACAATGCAGTCAATAAACTTCCGACTTACAACTACAAACTAAACAGTGATATGATTAGATATGGAAATCAAAATAATCCTATAACACATGAGGGTGTGTGTATGTGTGTTTGTGTAAGGAGGGACGCGCACAAAATGGCGAACGTGACTCTCGTGGAGAGTATGTCACGTGAGACTTCCGGCCAGCGAATATGGCCGCGAATGTGGGCGGAGAGGAACCAGTCAATGGCGTCTACCAGTTTCCGCATGTATCCGCTTGTACGATAGCTTAGGGACAAAGCTGAGCTTTATCACGAAGCTATCTACTAGCCAAAAATGTGTGCGAGAATGTTTGTGAGGGGTCACGTGTGTGTGTGTATGTGGTTAGTACGAGAGAGAGAGAGAGAGAGAATTAAGTGATGGCCCCAAAGCCGGTTTCGCGATCGTGGGAGAGAAAGCAGCTGTTAGTTTATCACTCAGAGACGCGGTGGACGGCTCGTAAACTGTCCCGCGGTCTTTGATTCTTTAATGGATAAACTCAGTTTGCTGGTCTCACCCGCGATGGCGGAAATGCACAATAGTCCAATGTGGTTGGACTACAATACAGCAAATCAAATTCATGATAATTAATACCCTGAGTATTAGCAATGAGTGGACATGGTGGTCCGTAAACTGTACAAGCAATAACCTTGATACACAAGAATAACACACTATAATATTCTATCTCTGCCCAGACGTAAACCTCTTACTTGAATCGTACGAGGACGTAGAATGTGTGTTCATCCGTCCTTTAACTCCGACCCGGTTCCTTGAGGCTCGGGTGATGACAGGAGGCCGTTTCCTCACTCTGTCTGCGGGCGGTACAGCTGCTGATTCTCGGCGGGCTGGCAGAGAAATCGGCGATGTCGACTTGATTGAAGATGGAAGAGAAATCTTTTATCTCTTCACTTCTGCAGGCAAACGGATGAAGATGCGGATTGCCCGGTGGTCTCCTTCGGATCTGTTAGAGTGTTCGGTGGAACACAGAGTAATCTCAACTCGTCCAGCGAGATGGAGATTGTATGGCCACAATTTCAAGTCGGACGTTATTTCCTTGTGCCACGAGGCTACACCTGAGAGCAGTGATGAGTTGCGTCTACGCACGGCGAACAAAGTTGCTGGAAGCAAATCCCGGAAGCATTTCAGAGGTATTTCTACTCCTGATGATGTCATGGTTGAGGGACGTTCTGTTGTGTGCCTCATCCAGTAGGAGTTGAGAGTTCGATCCTTTAGTGAGCACGGCTTCATGGGATTTGTAGTCTGTTTTGGACTCCCTTTGTTTGATTTTGGTGCAATTTTTATCAGTAAAACTTATGACTTGGTATGTGGGCCTGAGTTAGGTTTTATGACAGTGTTAGGCCTGCCTTTGTCTTCTATCTGAATACATGAGGCCCAACAGCACAAACCCACCTTCGCTGGACCAGACAGGACTGGCAAAAAGTGCTCTTTAATGACAAGTCGCGGTTTTGTCTCACCAGGGGTGATGGTCGGACTCACGTTTTATCATCGAAGGAATGAGCGTTACACCGAGGCCTATACTCTGGAGTGGGATTGATTTGGAGGTGGAGGGTCCATCATGGTCTGGGGCGGTGTGTCACAGCATCATCGGACTGAGCTTGTTGTCATTGCAGGCAATCTCAACAATGTGCGTTACAGGGAAGACATCCTCCTCCCTCATGTGGTACCCTTCCTACAGGCTCATCCTGATATGACCCTCAAGCATGACAATGCCACCAGCCTTACTGCTCGTTCTGTGCGTGATTTCCTGCAAGACAGGAATGTCAGTGTTCTGCCATGGCCAGCGAAGAGCCCGGATCTCAATCCCATTGAGCACGTCTGGGACCTGTTGGATCGGAGGGTGAGGGCTAGGGCCATTCCCCCAGAATGTCCTGGAACTTGCAAGTGGCTTGGTGGAAGAGTGGGGTAACATCTCACAGCAAGAAGTGGCAAATCTGGTGCAGTCCATGAGGAGGAGAAACACTGCAGTATTTAATGCAGCTGGTGGCCACACCAGATATTGACTGTTACTTTTGATTTTGACCCCTCCTTGTTTGGGTACACATTGTTCCATTTCTGTTAGTCACATGTCTGTGGAACTTGTTCAGTTTATGTCTTAGTTGTTGAATCTTTTTATGTTCATATGAAAAGTTTGCTTAAATTAAAGCAGTTGAAAGTGTAAGGACATTTCTTTTTTGCTGAGTTATATATAAAATATAATGCACACATACACTATTGGTCAAAAGTTTTGAAACACTTATTCTTTATTATAATTTTTTTTCTTCACATTTTAGGATAATAGTAAAGTCATCAAAACTATGGAATAACATAAATGGAACTATGGGAATTATGTTGTGACTAAACAAAATCCAAAATAAATCAAAACTTTGCCTAGAATTTGCAGACATGTACTCTTGACTTTTTCTCAACCAACTTCTTGAGGTATTACCCTGGGATGCTTTTTAAACAGTATTGAATGAGTTCCCAGTATCTTAAAGCATTCGCTTAGTTGTTATAACAAATCACATACTATTTTAGACATTTTAACATCTGGATTACCCTTGACAAATTTCTTATCTGATTCTTCCAGTGGATACAGCTTTTCATTATCCAAATGAACAATTGTCATTGTCAATTCAATTCTTTAACAACCTTTTTTTTTTTTTTTTTTTTTTTTATCAATTCTGATTCTTTCATTTGAATGCTAACAACATAAATGGTTCTATGAATTGAATTGAAAAAGAAAAATACACTGCTTTTTTCACCTCTGTTGTACAGCAGTCTCAGTGAGAAGACCTGCAAGCTTTTGCTTGAGGTGCCCAAAGTTTAGATTATTTAAGAGCTGCCATTCCATCTCATCCTCATCACTAGGAAATATTTGATCTAGCTTGTGTTCATCAGAAATAAATGTTTGATTAATGTTTCACAAAAACAAAGAAATTGAATCAATGCATTTTTATCTTTGTCTTTTATTAAACATATCTTTGTATATCAGGTATTGGAGTGGAAAATGACTGCTTTACACTTTCACTTCATGTTTTTGAAACAAGTCTTTGTCAGCTTATGAAAAAGCTAATCAGAGCTAATGAAAAAAACAAAAAAGAAAAACCGAAGAAACAGATGTTCTGATAATTTGCAGAGAGAAGTGCTCCCTGATGCAAGTGGAAAATTACAGAGACTTGTACATTATACAACAATATGGCCCTACATAACAAATTGTGAAGCAGGTTAAGTGAAGACATCACTGTAAATATGATTGTAAAACAGCTGAATATTTTAGTCTTAGACAAACAATCATTGTTCCCAGGCCATGGGTATTTCACCTCTATTAATCAGTGGTGGCTGGTGTTTTTCATAAGAGGGGAAGCACAGATCATTTAAAATCATACTGAGATCTGTATTATTATTAATTGTAGTAGTACTAATACAAGTATTTTGGTGTATGCAATGTTGCTCCCAAAAGCTGTTTCTCAACTATTAAAATAATTGACGAACTTTAGAACTGCTTTTTTAATAATTAATGTCAGTAGGCAAAAGATAGAATTATGAAAGCTAAAGTAACAATGCAGTGACAGATTGCAAATAACTGCATCTGGATCTGATTCTCTGACCCACCAAAATGTACACTGCCTGTGACCACCTAAATCTTTTACATTTCAAACCCTGTCAGTCATGTTTATTACTGTTTCAGTTATTAGCTGTTTGCTGCGAAAACCAACCTATTTGAGTGCTCACCCAATCACATAAGCTTCCAGGTAGGACAGAAATACATTGATTGAAAGCCCAATATCCAATAAACAATCAGATCATTTTTCCAATGCAAATAGGGCTCATGAATTTCCCATAGACTCCCAGAGAAGCACAGAGTCCGGATGGGACCCAAAATGATGTTGTGATGCATGTAGATAATATGAACATGTATAATCAGGGTTGGGAGGGTTACTTTTGAAATGTATTCCACTGCAGATTACAGAATACATGCTGTAAAATGTAATTTGTAACATATTCCGTTACAAATTACAAGGTCAGTAACGTATTCTAAATACTTTGGATTACTTCTTCAGCACTGGTAGATTTTTTTCCACTTGTTTTGACTATAAAAAAAATATGTTCTCTGAAAAACCTAAATATCTTATGCAGTGTTGTTTCTAAAACAAGATCAATCTAACTGATCTTGTTTTAAGGATTTTTAGATATTTTTACAGGAAAACAATAAAAAAATTATCAAGAATATGATTTTTGCCCTAATACCTAATATCCTAATATATTGTCTTACTAGCAAAAAATTAATTATGATCCAACGTGAATTTTCTTGATAAAAAAAAAAATATATATATATATTTATATTTATATATACACTATATTGCCAAAAGTATTCGCTCACCTGCCTTTAGACGCATATGAACTTAAGTGACATCCCATTCTTAATCCATAGGGTTTAATATGACGTCAGCCCACCCTTTGCAGCTATAACAGCTTCAACTATTCTGGGAAGGCTTTCCACAAGGTTTAGGAGTGTGTTTATGGGAATTTTTGACCATTCTTCAAGAAGCGCATTTGTGAGGTCAGACACTGATGTTGGACGAGAAGGTCTTCGCTCAAATTCATCCCAAAGGTGCTCTAACGGGTTGAGGTCAGGACTCTGTGCAGGCCAGTCAAGTTCTTCCACACCAAACTCGCTCATCCATGTCTTTATGGACCTTGCTTTGTGCACTGGTGCGCAGTCATGTTGGAACAGGAAGGGGCCATCCCCAAACTGTTCCCACAAAGTTGGGAGCATGGAATTGTCCAAAATCTCTTGGTATGCTGAAGCATTCAGAGTTCCTTTCACTGGAACTAAGGGGCCAAGCCCAGCTCCTGAAAAACAACCCCACACCATAATCCCTCCTCCACCAAACTTCACAGTTGGCACAATGCAGTCAGACAAGTACCGTTCTCCTGGCAACCGCCAAACCCAGACTCGTCCATCAGATTGCCAGATGGAGAAGCGTGATTCGTCACCCCAGAGAACGTGTCTCCACTGCTCTAGAGTCCAGTGGCGGCGTGCTTTACACCACTGCATCCGACGCTTTGCATTGCACTTGGTGATGTATGGCTTGGATGCAGCTGCTCGGCCATGGAAACCCATTCCATGAAGCTCTCTACGCACTGTTTTTGAGCTAATCTGAAGGCCGCATGAACTTTGGAGGTCTGTAGCGTTTGACTCTGCAGAAAGTTGGCGACCTCTGCGCACTATGCGCCTCAGCATCCGCTGACCCCGCTCTGTCATTTTACGTGGCCTACCACTTCGTGGCTGAGTTGCTGTCATTCCCAATCGCTTCCACTTTGTTATAATACCACTGACAGTTGACTGTGGAATATTTAGTAGCAAGGAAATTTCACGACTGGACTTGTTGCACAGGTGGCATCCTATCACAGTACCACACTGGAATTCACTGAGCTCCTGAGAGTGGCCCATTATTTCACAAATGTTTGTAGAAGCAGTCTGCATGCCTAGGTGCTTCATTTTATACACCTGTGGCCATGGAAGTGATTGGAACACCTGAATTAAATTATTTGGATGGGTGAGCGAATACTTTTGGCAATATAGTGTATATATATATATATGATCATGCCTGGTAACATGCATGTAAAATGGCTAGAAACAGCATTTTAGCTTAGCATAAAGCTGACAATTTACACAAGGTTTATTTCTATTTCTATTCTGCTCCAAACTTACTTCAAACGTACTTCTCTGTCTGCTCGTATGAATGTAACACATCATAAGAAAGTGTTTCACCGCTGTTTAAATGCACTTTGGATCACATCATTTATATGTATAAATGTTTTCCATCTGAAAGGACTAAATATTAAATGAAACAAATGACAAAATGCAAAGTAATCTCTTCAGTAATCAAAATACTTTTTGAATGTAACTGTATTGTAATTACCAATGATTTAAATTGTAACTGTAGTGGAATACAGTTACTTATATTTTGTATTTTAAATACGTAATTCTGTTATATGTATTCCGTTACTCCCCAACCCTGTGTATAATACATGTCATTGCTGCATTTCTGATTAAATTGTTGTGCTTCCTGTGTAATCGTAAAGTAATTGCCAATGCTATTAAAATGGTGTATATACATATGTATCAATCTTGGCTTCCACTGACGAATATATAGCAGCCATATCACCCTATAGCTCAAGACTGGTTGCCCACTGAAGCTAAGCAGGGTTAAGCCTGGTCAGTACCTGGATGGGAGACCTCTTGGGAAAAACTAAGGTTGCTGCCAGAAGAGGTATTAGGGATGCCAGCAGGGGGTGCTTACCCTGCAGTCTGTGTGGGTCCTAATGCCCCAGTATAGTGATGGGGACACTATACTGTAAAGAGGCACCGTCCTTTGGATGAGATGTTAAACCGAGGTCCTGACTCTCTGTGGTCACACTTCTCGAAAAAGAGTAGGTGTGTAAGCCCTGTGTCCTGGCCAAATTCCCCCCATTGGCCCTTATCAATCATGGCCTCCTAATAATCCACATCCATTAATTGGCTCTATAACTCTACTATCTCATCTCCACCAATAGCTGGTGTGTGGTGAGTGTACTGGCGCACTATGGCTGCCGTCACATCATCCAGGTGGAGACTGCATACTGGTGGTGGTTGTGGAGAGCCCATGCTGCAAATCTCCCATTCTACCACAAATGTATTCTATTGGATTAAGATCCGGTGACTGGGAATGCCACTGAAGAACACTGAACACATTGTCATGTTCATGAAACCAGTTTGAGATTAATTTTGCTTTGTGACCTGGTGCATTATCATGCTGGAAGTGGCCATAAGAAGATGGGTAAATTGTGGCCATGAAGGCATGCACATGACCAGCAACCGTACTCAAATATTTTGTGGCATTCAAGCAATGATTGATTGGTGTTAATGGGCCCAAAGTGTGCCAAGAAAACATTCCCCACACCATTATGCCACCAGCCTATACTGTTGACACAAGGCAGGTTGGGTCCATGGATTCATGCTGTTGCCGACAAATCCTGACCCTACCATTTGTGTGGCTCCACAGAAATCAAGATTCATCAGACCAGGGTGCATTTTTCTAGTCTTCAACTGTCCAGTTTTGGTGAGCATGTGCCCAGTGCAGCCTCAGCTTTCTGTTCTTGGCTGACAGAAGTGGAACCTGACATGATCTTCTGCTGTTTTAGTCCATCTGTATCAAGGCTCGACATGTTGTGATTTCTGAGATGCTATTCTGCTCACCACAATTGTACAGAGTGGTTACCTGAGTTACTGTAGCCTTTCTGTCAGCTTGAATAAGTCTGGCCATTCTGTGTTGACCTCTCTCATCAACAAGGCATTTCCTTCCACAGAACTGTCGCTGCATCTGTATGTATGTGTTTATATGTAAATAAGGGGTAACGTACAGTCAGCCGGTCATTAACTCAAAATGAATCCTGACAGGGTGATGGAGACCCCTGATTGTGACTGTAAAGCTGGCACCACACTAGCAGATTTTTCCAGTGATTTTCAGGTGTGAGCTTCATTAACATAATCAGTCAGGCGGAGGGAGACGAAGCGCGCATTAGCGTCTGTGAGTGAAGGTCGATAATCACTTGACCGTCGGGACTCCCTGCTGAATTAATGGTTCCAGTAACAGGAAAAAAGGATCCAACATGACAAAAAAATCACTGTCGCCAGGGCGGGTTCTTGTGTTCTCTTCAAGTGGACAATGCGCTTCTTTTTACTGAAGCTAATCTGAATATGTAATTGCACTCAGCTGCAAATCATCACAAACGCTGATTGTAATCCATAGTGATTCTGTCACCAAGCATTTTTCCATCATTTTTCTCCTACACTAAAATCTCTAATGAAGCCTGCGGAGGCACAAATGTCTGTTTTTACTGAATGTAATTTCTTTACTCACTGAAAGCTGAATATGGACATACATGTTCTACGGCAAGCCTTGAGGGGATAAACATGCAATCACACAAATACACAATTACACTTTTACAAGGTAAAGTTTCTCCATGAATCGCTTCCTAAATCACTCTTTTACAGTTGTTTATGCTCAAGCGGTTCTCCTGTTATTTCGGTGAGCTCCACGTGACAGAGATCAGATAGAGTTATGGTGAGTTGGTATGTCGGTCATCCATCCACCATTTTGTATCGACAAGTGTGTCATACCTCCAACTGAAGAGAGCGAGATTTCAGGAAAACAATCAAAGTCTGACACCCTCTGGCCAAAATCGAGTTGTTTTGAATCTGCTAGTGTGGTGACGGCTTAAGGCTGAAATATTCAAATGTTGCACTCTCATTACAACACTAGTCATGAGAGTTAGTACTGACCACACTTTAAGGTCACTATTTGGGTCACCTGTGTCCAAACCTCTGCTCACTGCTGCTGTGTTTTGTGTTCCACAGGAGGATCTAATCCACTTGGGAGCTAAGTTCTCTCCGTGTATCAGATGGAACAGTCAAATAGCGAAACTAGCAGTGCAAGCCAAAGATCTGGAGAGAGAGTCTGGCTGCTGTGTTCAGAACGATGGTTCTGGATGTGTACAGACCCAGAGAGACGACTGCTCAGTACAACCACACACACGCACACATTCTTGAGTTGTAATAAACTATCTTAAAGGGATAGTTCACCCAAAAATGAAAATTATAATTAATTTGGTCACATTCAACAGGATGTTGTATTGGAATTGGAATTGGAATGATAGGACAACAGGAGTTTTGCAACAGAAATAATTATTAAAGGAATAGTTCACCCAAAAATGAAAATTATTTTCTCATCATTTACTCACCCTTATGCCATCTCAGATGTGTATGATTTTCTTCTGCAGAACACAAATAAAGATTTTTATTTATCAGCTCTTTTGGTCCACACAATGCAAGTGAATGGGTGCCAAAATTTTGAAGCTCCAAAATAATCCATAAGACTCCAGTGTTTAAATGTCTTCAGAAGAAATCTTCAGTCAGTCTCCACTGTAAACTTTCACTTTCGCATTCTTCTTCTTGTGTTTTTGGTGATTCACATTCTGCATGCATATCGCCGCCTCCTGGTCAGAGAAAATAATTTCTACCAAAAAAGGACTTGCATATTGATATGTTTCCCACCCATACCTATCATATCACTTCTGAAGAAGTCATATGGATTATTTTTATGATGCCTTTATGTGCTTTTTGCGGCATCAAAATTTTGGCACCATTCACTTGCTGTGTATGGACCTATTGAATTGAAATATTCTTCTAAAATCATAATTTGTGTTCTGCAGAAGAAAGAAAGTTATACCCATCTGGGATGGCATGAGGGTGAGTAAATGATGAGAGAATTTAAATTTTTGGCTACATTTATCTGTTTTGTTGATTGCATGATAAATTCATGGACTGATTCAACATGCTGTATTTCTCTTAAAAATAAGAACATGTAAAAATAAGAGTTTTCTGGGAAATAAAGTGGTGTTCTACCATAGTATACATATTTCATTGACACATTTCAAATATTGATTAAAAATATCTAATGTTCTTAGTATTACCCCATATGTTGTGTGTATGATGACATGTTTATAAGTATCTATTATTAAAAACTACACTTAAGGCTGTTTGTGAATATCTTTGAATTTCATTTTAAATTTACTTAACTGGATTCTGATTGCTACAGTGCCTGAATTTAAATTCAATTTAAATTCTGTAATTTAACTGGAAATTTAAATTCGCAATTAAATTCTTAATGCCGTGCAATCCTGTTAAACAAACACACAGCAAAGCCCTTGGTTATCAAGTGTAGTGAAAATTTATGTTACACATTCATTCCATGTAAAGTCTACCGCCTAGAGGATGCAAGCTGAACATAAGTTTTAATTACTTTTAATTCACCAAGAATTTTGACTTTGTATAATCATTACTTTATTTCCCTGCTTCCACTGTAAGAGGATCATATTGTTTACTCTTATTTATATATATATATATATATATATATATATATATATTTGTACTCTTTGCTGATCCTAGGAGACTTTAGCATCATTTATAAAATGGGACAAACAAAATGTAGACATGGTGAGATCTTCAGGTGCAGTGTGCCATCAGGACCCAAGGTAACTGTAGCTGAAATCATCATATCTCTCATCACATGAGCAAATCTTTGTGCATTCATTTTGTGTTTCTGTCTTTGTCTTTGCGATGCATGCTGGGAGCAGGGTTTGTGAAGAGCCAGCCTCATCTGGACCCCATGTTTGGCCTGATGACATCACAGAGTGGCCGGTAACAAAAAAATCACCAATGACATACTTATGTTTGCCTTCAGTAAAGGATCTGTCTTAGGATTGCACACATTTTTTTTTATTATGGTAAACAAATAAGCAAATGAAGAGTTGTACAAAATCTAAAAATAAATAAATAAATAGTGTCCTGTTTAGCTCAGTTGTTAAGATCTTTGAAGTGATATTGAAAATCTCATTTGATGGTCAATAACACCCACTTTTTAATATGCAAAAAGTTGTGAAGTTGGTATATTGTGTCATATTCATTGTTTTCGCACCCCCATTGTAGATCTGTACGTTCCCTCAGACATTGAACCACACAGGATACAGACACATGGACTGTACACTCAAGGGCAGACCATGCTGTATTGGAACTAAAGGACGGTAAGGAATGCCATGAATGGAAAACAAGTTGAAATGATGACAATTACCTTCTGTTCCAGTTTGGAGAATCTTCCCATATGTTTACAGTCCAAAGCTACTTAAGTGCCACTCATTTAGTAATTGCCTTTAAAGGAATAGTTCGCCCAAAAATTTAATTCTCTCAGTTTTTACACACACCCATGTCTTCACAAACCTGTACGACTTTCTTCTGTGAAAAAGGAGATTTTAGGCAAAATGTTCATACTGCTCTTTTCCATACAATGAATGGAGGCAGACACTGTTATCTCCAAACATGAACAAAAAGCATTTTAAAGTGTGTAAAGAACAGACTGAAATTTAAGTCTTTATTCATTGAAAATCTTGACCTTTACTGTAACTCTCAAATCTCGTTTTCACTAACTAATATTGAATCCTGGCATGTTGCGATGCATGACAACCAATGAAGTTTGGCAACACTGTTGTCAAACTTGGCACAGTGCATCTTTGTGCCATAATGGAATGTACATGAAAGTGAATACTGTGGGTGAATATTTTGAGTGACATCTATTTTGGTATATTCCTCATCCAGTGTTAATCTCGTCAACAAAATGATTGACAAAAATAAGTGTTGATGAAGGTTTTTTCAGCAATAATGAAGACAAGACGAAACGTTATCATGAGACATTTTTTTAAAACAATTTCAATGAAAACATACTGTACATGAAAATATAAGAAAAAAAAGGTATTAAAGCTATTAAAAGTGCACAGAAAGAAGAACCATCTAGAGCTTATATTTTTAGAAAATGAAACAGAAAGAATTCATTCATATAATCCAATAATCCAGTGTGTTGAGCTTGAGTTACATGAACAGAAAAAGCAGAAAATTGGCAAAATGAACCTCTTTATAAACGGGTTCATTGCGTCACTTAAACACATTCTATGGACAGTTGTATTTTGTTGCATCTTTTGTGTATGATACATGTTTAAATGAATGTGTATACATTTACTAAATATTTGAATATTTAAGTTTAGTTTCTTACAGTTTGACGTGATTTTGTTATTTGCACATTATCATCAACTAAAATGTTATTTTCATTGACAAATTAGATGCCATTTTCAGCAGAGTAAAATGAATGAAGATGGCATAACAAAATATTGACTAAATTTAAAGGACATTTTTGTCAAAAGACATAATATTTACAGTGACTAAGTAAAACAGACTGACTTAGCTGAAGTAAAAAATAAACACTGTCCTCACCTAAAGCTATTCTGTGGGTTTAGAAGACTTGGAATATATCAAGTCTAATGAATGTTTGTTTTTTTTTTTGTTTTTTTGGAGCTTTAGGAGTTTCTGGCCCAATTCACTTGGAGAAGAGAAGCGTAAACATTCTGCCTATTGTTTTTTTTTTTGTCTTTTTTTTCTCAGAAAAAGAAAGTTGCATCTAACTAATTGCACAGTAACTATAACTGTAACTGTTATTGTCCTATTTTCTTTCATTTCTAAAGATGTGAGATTACCACTCGAGACTTTTGCCATTTCATGCGTGGATATTTTCATGAGGAAGCCACACTCTGTTCACAGGTAACCAGAAAGAATTACTTTTAGCCAACATTTAAAGGTGCTATCAGTAATTTTGTCCTCATTAAAAAGTTGTATACAAAGAAATGAATAGTATTGAACATTGTTTAAAATCATGTACACTTGCATGAAATGAAAATTCCAGTCATTTTAGTAGCCCAATAATAATAATAATAAATATAGCTGCAAGCAGCAATGACGGGGCCAACATGGCAACCACTGCACAACACTAAGCACAACCCAAAGAGCATATAGAGTGCTCATGAAATACAGAGCAAGCAAACACCACATGACAAGTCACCCTAAGATAGATTCGAACCTAGGACTTTCCACTCCACAGTTCAGAGAACAATCCACTGTAACAATCCACTGCAGTAAGCACAATTCAAAAAGCTCCAGAACAACAGAAATCAATCCAAATGACGTGCCTAGATGGAGACTAGAACCCACGACTGTTGGAACTATAATTCAGCACATTAACACACTGTTCCACTCAGTTGAGATGCTCAATGAGTGGCAAAGAGACAATTATAGAGCCGATTTTAGAGTCAGTACACAAGTGTGGGTTATATTTTTTAACTATAGGTGGATCTGTCTCCAAACAGTTCAAGTATCCTCAGGACATAATGTTGATGATGCCTAACAATTTTGTTTTTAATTCAACAATGCATTCAAAAGATATAAATAATTTTTTTAAGAAAATGTATACATCAGAACAACAATAATAATAATATGTGCTAGTAGAAATGATCAGGGATAAGCCCTGCAACTATTCAGTAAGCACAATACAAAGGACTGCAATACAATATAAAATCAACTGTAATACTTGTCTTGATGGGTATTCAAACCTAGGACTTTTCAAACTATAAACCAGTGCTTTAACACACTGGAGAAACTCAGCTGACATGCTTGACGAGTGGCAAAGAGACAACGTGATTTTAGAGTCAGAACAAAATTGTGGGTTATCTTTCAAACTATAGCTGATGTTGTCTTTGCATGTACCCTCAGGTCATGGTCCTGATTATGCACACCGAGTTTCGTTTCGATAGGACATAGCATTGCAGAGAAATAGCCTTACATGCATTTTTACGTCGACCTTGTTAAATTTATGTTAATGTAACTTTTCAACAAAGTCGAAAATCAATATTTGGTATTATTTGTTCAGTGCAGCTAAGTCTGGAGATTGTTTTGAGCCATTGTTTGTGCAAATCAGATGATATTTCAAGGAATAGTAGGGGAAAACTATAAACATCATAATCCAAGATGGCGGCCACTGTAATGGGTGGAATTTTAATATAAAGGGTTATCTTTCAAACTATAGGTGGTGCTGTCTCCAAACTGCTCGGGTATCCTCAGGACATGATGTCGATGAAGCATACCAGTTTTTTTCAAAAGATTGATCACTGTTATAAAATTCAGTATAGCGGAGAGACAGTATGGCCGATATGGGAAAAATTGGTATTGTTAAAATCCTTATGGCTCAAGGAGTCCATAGACGCAATGATTTTAGGACATACGGTTCAAATTTTATGGGCAAAAATAGCAATTTTTCACTTCTTTTTACCCATAGCTGGTGCTGTCTCCAAACTTTGCAAGTACCCTCAGGTCATGGTCCTGATTAAGCACACCGAGTTTCGTTTCGATAGGACAAATCATTGTGAGAAATAGCCTTACATGCATTTTTATGTCGACCTTGTTAAGTTGATGTTAATGTAACTTTTCAACAAAGTCGAAAATCAATATTTGGTATTATTTGTTCAGTGCAGCTAAGTCTGGAGATTGTTTTGAGCCATTGTTTGTGCAAATCAGATGACATTTCAAGGAATAGTAGGGGAAAACTATAAACATAATCCAAGATGGCGGCCACTGTAATGGGTGGAATTTTAATGAAATGGGTCCATTGGAATCATCAGTAGGAGATAATTTTGTTTCTAGTGCATATGGTTTAAAAGATATGCACAGAAGGAAAGTTTTGACATGGTGTTGGTGCTATAGAGTTTGTCTTGGAGACCTAAAATTCTGTTCAAGGTTTATTCATGCCCACCCCTATCAGTATGCCAAATTTCATAATTTTCCCACGTACGGTTCTATGGACTTCCATAGACTCCCATTAAAGGAATAATAATGCTAATAATAATAATAATAATAATAAACATAGCTGAAAGCAACAATTACGGGGACAAGCACCAGCATAGCAACCACTGCACAACACTAAGCACAACCCAAAGTACACAGAATAGATAAGGCATGCACACCACTGTGCACTGGTGCGCAGTCATGTTGGAACAGGAAGGGGCCATCACCAAACTGTTCCCACAAAGTTGGGAGCATGGAATTGTCCAAAATCTCTTGGTATGCTGAAGCATACAGAGTTCCTTTCACTGGAACTAAGGGGCCAAGCCCAGCTCCTGAAAAACAACCCCACACCATAATCCCCCCTCCACCAAACTTCACAGTTGGCACAATGCAGTCAGACAAGTACCGTTCTCCTGGCAACCGCCAAACCCAGACTCGTCCATCAGATTGCCAGATGGAGAAGCGTGATTCGTCACTCCAGAGAACGCGTCTCCACTGCTCTAGAGTCCAGTGGCGGCGTGCTTTACACCACTGCATCCGACGCTTTGCATTGCACTTGGTGATGTATGGCTTGGATGCAGCTGCTCGGCCATGGAAACCCATTCCATGAAGCTCTCTACGCACTGTTTTTGAGCTAATCTGAAGGCCACATGAACTTTGGAGGTCTGTAGCGTTTGACTCTGCAGAAAGTTGGCGACCTCTGCGCACTATGCGCCTCAGCATCCGCTGACCCCGCTCTGTCATTTTACGTGGCCTACCACTTCGTGGCTGAGTTGCTGTCATTCCCAATCGCTTCCACTTTGTTATAATACCACTGACAGTTGACTGTGGAATATTTAGTAGCGAGGAAATTTCACGACTGGACTTGTTGCACAGGTGGCATCCTATCACAGTACCACGCTGGAATTCACTGAGCTCCTGAGAGCGGCCCATTCTTTCACAAATGTTTGTAGAAGCAGTCTGCATGCCTAGGTGCTTCATTTTATACACCTGTGGCCATGGAAGTGATTGGAACACCTGAATTCAATTATTTGGATGGGTGAGCGAATACTTTTGGCAAAATAGTGTGTATATATATATATATATATATATATGTATATAGAGAGAGAGAGAGAGAGAGAGAGAGAGAGAGAGTTGTGCTCAAAAGTTTGCATACCCTTGGAGAATTGGTAATATATGTACCATTTAAAAACAAAAACATGAGTAAGCAGGCAAAACACATTTCTTTTATTTCTTATGGGATTCATATTCAACTGTAGGTTATAACATAATGGCACAATCATAAAACAAAACATGGCAACAAAGAAAAAAATTAAATGACCCCTTTTCAAAAGTCTGCATACCCTTAGTTCTTAATACTGTGAATTGCCCCCTTTAGCATCAATGACAGTGTGCAGTCCTTTGTAATAGTTGTCTATGAGGCCCCACATTCTTGCAGGTGGTATAGCTGCCCATTCGTCTTAGCAAAATGCCTCCAGGTCATGCAAAGTCTTTGGTCGTCTTGCATGAACCGCATGTTTGAGATCTCCCCAGAGTGGCTCGATGATATTAAGGTCAGGAGACTGTGATGGCCTCTCCAGAACCTTCACCTTTTTCTGCTGTAACCACTGGAGGGTCAGCTTGGCCTTGTGCTTTGGGTCATTGTCATGCTGGAAAGTCCAAGAGCGTCCCATGCGCAGCTTTCGTGCAGAAGAATGCAAATTGTCTGCCAGTATTTTCTGATAACATGCTGCATTCATCTTGCCATCAATTTTCATAAGATTCCCTGTGCCTTTAGAGCTTCTTCTTTTTATTTTCTTTTCCATCTTTATAAAGTTCCATTACCTTGTTACGCAGGTCTTTTGACAGTTCTTTTCTGCTCCCCATGGCTCAGTATTAACTATTTTTTCACAGGCACTAATTGCAATTTAAAAAGCCACAGGTGTGGGAAATTAACCTTTAATTGCCATTTAAACCTTTGTGTGTTACCTTGTGTGTCTGTAACAAGGCCAAACATTCAAGACTATGTAAACATTTGATCAGGGCCATTTGGGTGATTTCTGTTATCATTATGATTTAAAAAGGAGCCAAACAACTATGTGATAATAAATGGCTTCATATGATCACTATCCTTAAATAAAAGTCATATTTTCAAAATCAATGCCAAAATTTCACAATTTCTGCTAGGGTATGCAAACTTTTGAGCACAAATGTATATATATATATATATATATATATATATATATATTTTAAAATGCAATTTATTCCTGTGATGTAAAGCTGAATTTTCAGCATCATTACTCTGTCACATGATCCTTCAGAAATAATTCTAATATGCTGATTTGCTGCTCTAGAAACATTTATTTTTATTATCAATGTTGAAAACAGTTGTGTACAATTTTTTTCAGGATTCTTTGATGAATAGAAAGTTCAAAATAACAGCATTTATCTGAAATAGAAAGCTTTTGTTACATTATACACTACCGTTCAAAAGTTTGGGGTCAATAAGAATTTATTTTGGGGGGGGGGGGGAATAAATTAATACTTTTATTCAGTAAGGATGCATTATATTGATCAAAAGTGACAGTAAAGACATTTATAATGTTACAAAAGCTTTCTATATCAGATAAATGCTGTTATTTTGAATTTTCTATTCATCAAAGAATCCTGAAATAAAATTGTATATATTGTGTATATGCCCTTGTAACACATCAATGGAAAGGAGGCGGCGAGAACCGGCTTGATAATATAAATAATAGTTTAATTATAAACTGAACCAAAAAGACAAACACACACAGGTGTCAGACAGCTCTCCGTAACACTCTCTCTCTGTCGCACTGCCGTCTCTAGTCTGCCTTTATCCCTCTCAGGCTAATCAGCCTGATTATGGGTCGAGTGTGTAGAATCACGACCTGGCTCCACCCTGCCACATTCCTCCCCCGTTCTCTCAGGCCGGGGAGCCCCCGGCATGACGTACATCCCCGCCCCTCTTTCCCTGGGGGGGGCATGCCTTCCGCCCCATCTGCCAGCAGGTCATCCCCATCTACCTGGATCAGGGGAGGGGACAAGGGGAGGGAAACAAAAAAAAAATGTGGCACCTACACGCCGTATCGGTGATCATACCAATTTAACAAAAACATTTAAAAAGAGAGGGAAAAGGCCAACACGGAGCGGGAGAGAGAGAGGAAAAAAAACCTTTACTTGCTGGTTCTCCGATATGCTGTTGCCTGGTCCTCGGCCACTGCTCCACCCTCTGGTGGATGACAGCCGTGCCTCCCCGGGTGGATCGGAGGCAGTCCTCCGGCCCCTGTCGGATGGAACGCCCCACCGCGTTTTCGGTGGACGGAAGGGGTCTCCTCCGCCCCTAGCAGCAGTTCTCCCGCTCCAGGCGGTCTGCCAGGAGCCCCTCCCCGCTCGCGGTTGGCGGTCTCAGGCCCCGCTGCATTTCAGCGGCTGGTAGGGGTCTCCTCCGCCCCTGGCAGCGGCCCTGACCGCTCCAGGCGGTCGGTTAGGAGCCCTTCCTCCCCTCGCGGTTGCCGGCCGTTCCTCTACTTTCAGGTGGCTGCCGGCCGTTCCTCCGCTTTCAGGCGGCTGCCGGCCGTTCCTCCGCTTTCAGGCGGCTGGGATCCTCCGTCCCCCGGCGGATGGCTACGGCTGCTCCGTTGGGGTGGATGGTAGTGGGGAGGTCTCTACTATGGCGCATCAGTCCTCCTTCCCGGGTTTCGGCACCAGTGTAACACATCAATGGAAAGGAGGTGGCAAGAACCGGCTTGATAATATAAATAATAGTTTCATTATAAACTGAACCAAAAAGACAAACACACACAGGTGTCGGACAGCTGTCCGTAACACACTCTCTGTCGCACTGCCATCTCCAGTCGGCCTTTATCCCTCTCAGGCTAATCAGCCTGATTAGGGGCCGGGTGTGTAGAATCACGACCCGGCCCCGCCCTCCGCCCTGCCACAGCCCTATATCAGATATTACATTTTATTCTGTTCCCAGGGGAGGGGTCTTTGTCTCCTCAAGTGTGAATCACATCAGTATTCATGATCATTCACGCCTCCTCGCATATGGCCTTTAAGTTAAATGACTATATTGTTTTGTATGAATGAGTGATCAGGATGGTTTTCACAATTTTGTTGCAAAAACTCTAGGCTACAAAATCCAGTTCTCAAAAGTCTTGTGAACAAATGTTTAGTATGTGTTATATGGCCTTATTTCAGTGACTTAAAATTTTTGTTTTTTCAAAAACCACGCATAAACGTTATTTTCTCAAAAATACAAACATGTACATACATGTTGCTCACATATCATTGTAGCCCAATTTGTGCTGAATACAGTGTTATCAGACTTTAGCCATTAATATTTTTTTAAGCAACTGAAAAAAGCACAAATGTCAAGGCATGTCAAAACTTCTCCAGGGCCCAAAAACACCCTCAGACCCCAGAGGGTTAAGCTGTCATATGAACAATCAGACAGTAAGTATACTGAATAGCTAGTTTAGCCTGTTCACGGGCACTATCACGTTTTTTTGGCTTTTTTTTTTTTTTTTTTTTAGCATTTTCTGTGTTTATTGGACTATATTACCTTCATATCCGACTTTAATCTTGACAAACTTTTTATTGTTTGAAAGCTACAAGTCTCTAGCTTCGAAATATGCCCACTGTTTTGCTATCTGAATAACATCATTACAGTAATGCATTAAAATTCTGAAAAAAGTGGATTTTGAAACATGCAACGTGAGAGGTATTACTTATCTTTTATATCTTCTGGTTTTGATCCAATCAGATGATGGCAGGAAATTCAAGCATACAATCCATGGTAAATGTCCACGATTGAAAGCAGATTCGACCTTTTTATCCAAAAGAGCGAAATTTGTGGAAAAAACAGACTGATCATCCTTTGCTTGCGTCATCATGTAAATTAAAATGTATATTATCAATAAAATATTGATTATAAAACATATTTTATCAATCAGCATTGATGTCTTGAGGTCTCTGCTATTCTGGTGAAACTTCCACATTGTTTTAGAACACCCACGAGTCTCTCTGTGATTCAGAGGTGGAGCTGTCAATCAAACCACATCAAAGGTTCCATGGTCTCTCCAAAATGCACGTTTCAGTGAATAGATCCAGCCAATCGATCACTAGTCAAGATTTGATTGACAGGTGGCCATTGGTATGACATTTCTATGGTTACAGGGGTTGGCCTTGCTCATTCCATAACAATGACATCATCCTAGTGTTTGTTTGGATAGAGAACCTAAGGCCACTATTACGCTCTGAGCTTTCTTCCATTTCTGATGACCGATCAGAGCCTAAATCTAGCTGTTTTAGCTGCTTCTTTCAATGGATCTATGCAAACACACTACTATCTAGCTAGATTTGAGTACTTTGGAATAAGTTCCATGCAGTTTTGAGGAGGAATAGATGCCAAACTGGCAGGAGTGCATATTCTGTGTTTGGACTCATAGCAGCTATAGGGCTAAAGCTAAATGCGCAGTCTGTTAGCAACTAGCACATTGACAAAGTGCCTTAATTTTCAAAAACATCAGGTTAGGTAGCACAGAGATATGGTATATTTTTAAATTTCTGACTGTTATAGTGCTACCAAGAGGAAGAGGTACCCAATATTTTTCATGTGTCCTCAGATTGACCTCCTACATGAGTGTTTTAAATTTGGTGATATATCATTCCGTTCAAAAATTGAAGTCTGTTGATGATGCTAAAAGAATGATTTGGTTGACAGCGATAGTTCTTGAAGCAGGGTGAGGAGACCTATCTAGCTACATGGATTACTAGTGTAATTGTTAAACACGGTGAGACAAACAGCCATTTCTGTGCTCCAAAAATTTTATAGTGCCTCCCGGTGGCCGATTTTTTTTATTTTATTTTATTTATTTATTATTATTATTTTTTTCACATTTCATACAGGTGTCTTTGATCCAGAGTAGAATAAGCCCATGAAGTTTCGTTTCGATTGGCCATTGGTAACCTTGTATAAAAGCATCTGATTATTAATTGGGTTATGATGGCCATATTGTTTTAGATATGCAAATGTCCTCTTGGGTATTGATGGGGTGCTGGACAAAGAGGCTACACACAAATTTCAAGTCAATCGGGGCAACAGTATCATAGAGCTATTTTCATATTTTTTCAGATTATAGCACCACCAAGCGGCCAATTGCCGGAAATTGTTTTTGTGTGTCCTCAGAATGATCCCCTACATTAGTATGTCAGTTTTAGTTTGTTGAAGATATCTATTTCCATTCAAAAGTTATAGCCATTTAAGTAAAATTGGCCCCACCTACTATGGAATTTTTGAACGTTTTTGTAAATTATTAATAATGGGACTCCAGAGAATCTTTCTGCACTGGTTTGATTCTGATTGGGTGAACGGACTGGGACTAGATCAAATAGCTGCTAAAAGATGATTTTGTTGATGGTGGCCATGTTTTTCTATGTATGTGACTGTCCTTATAGACCTTGATGGCACCTTAGACACAATTTCAAGTTGATTGGCCCAGCCGTTCCATAGTTAGATCCATTTTAAAGTTTTTTACTTTTATAATGCCACAAAGAGGTGGAGATGCACAATTGTGTGTCTTTAGAATGACTCCATACATATGTGTACCAAATTTGGTGACAATATCTGATTCTGTTCAATAGTTATAACCATTTTTGTAAAAGTGGCTACAGCCATTATGAACATTTTGGCGTACCGTTTAAAGATAAATCAAAATGTCAAAATTCCTTTCATAACTTTTTATTTAGGGACTCCAGAGAATCTTTCTGCACTGGTTTAGTTCCGATCAGGTGAACAGAACTAGTTAAAAAAGTAATCTTTTAAAATAATCTCAAGTATTTATTGAACATTTTGTTTCACACCAATGGTCCTTGAGGCAAAGTTGTTCAGAATGAGGAGATCTACAAAATGGTATGAATAACGTATTTCTTTGTGAAACACAGCGGTATATACAGTTGAAGTCAGAAGTTTACATACACTTAGGTTGAAGTCATTTTTTTTTTATTTTTTTTTTTTTTAACCACTCCACAGATTTTATATTAGCAAACTATAGTTTTGGCAAGTAATTTAGGACATCTACTTTGTGCATGACACAAGTAATTTTTCCAACAATTGTTTACAGACAGATTGTTTCACTTTTAATTGATTAAAATTCCAGTGGGTCAGAAGTTTACATACACTAAGTTAACTGTGCCTTTAAGCAGCTTGGAAAATTCCAGAAAATTATGTCAAGCCTTTAGACAATTAGCCAATTAGCTTCTAATAGGAGGTGTACTGAATTGGAGGTGTACCTGTTGATGTATTTTAAGGCCTGCCTTGAAACTTAGTGCCTCTTTGCTTGACATCATAGGAAAATCAAAAGAAATCAGCCAAGACTTCAGAAAAAAAATTGTGGACCTCCATAAGTCTGGTTCATCCTTAGGAGCAATTTCCAAACACCTGAAAGTACCACGTTCATCTGTACAAATAATAGTACGCAAGTATAAACACCATGGGACCACGCAGCCATCATACCGCTCAGGAAGGAGACGCATTCTGTCTCCTAGAGATGAACGTAGTTTGGAGCGAAAAGTGAAAATCAAACCCAGAACAACAGCAAAGGAATTTGTGAAGATGCTGGAGGAAACAGGTAGACCAGTATCTATAACCACAGTAAAACGAGTCCTATATCGACATACCTGAAAGGCTGCTCAGCAGGGAAGAAGCCACTGCTCCAAAACCACCATATAAAAGCCAGACTACAGTTTGCAAATGCGCATGGGGACAAAGATCTTACTTTTTGAAAAAATGTCCTCTGGTCTAATGAAACAAAAACTGAACTGTTCGGCAATAATGACAATTGTTATGTTTGGAGGAAAATGAGTGAGGCTTGCAAGCCGAAGAACACCATCCTAACCTTGAAGCCTCTGGGTGCAGCATCATGTTATTGGGGTGCTTTGCTGCAGGAGGGACTGGTGCACTTCACAAAATAGATGTCATCATGAGGAAGGAAAATTATGTGGATATATTAAAGCAACATCTCAAGACATCAGCCAGGAAGTTAAAGCTCTGTTGCAAATGGGTCTTCCAAATGGACAATGACCTCAAGCATACCCCCAAAGTTGTGGAAAAATGGCTTAAGGACAACAAAGTCAAGGTATTGGAGTGGCCATCACAAAGCCCTGACCTCAATCTGATAGAAAATGTATGGGCAGAACTGAAAAAGCGTGTGCGATCAAGGACGCCTACAAACCTGACTCAGTTACACCAATTCTGTCTAGAGGAATGTGCCAAAATTCCAGCAACTTATTGTGAGAAGCTTGTGGAAGGCTACCCAAAACGTTTGACCCAAGTTAAACAATTTAAAGGCAATGCTACCAAATACTAACAAAGTGTATGTAAACTTCTGACCCACCAGGAATGTGATGAAAGAAATAAAAGCTGAAATAAATAATTCTCTCTACTATTATTCTGATATTTCACATTCTAAAAATAAAGTAGTGATCCTAACTGACATAAGACAGGGAATGTTTTCTACGATTAAATGTCAGGAATTGTGAAAAACTGAGTTTAAATGTATTTGGCTAAGGTGTATGTAAACTTCAACTGTATGTTAACACACCAAAGAAAACTGCACTTGTTAAGGCAGTTCATGGGTACTTTAATGTTCAGACTGGGTTTTACAAGTGTGACATGGTAAATATGCTCTATAGTGCTTTGAGAAAGGACATTTATGGGTGGAATAAAATGGTAACAGTATTGGGAAAGTTTTATATTTTATTTTTTTATCAAAACTTTTATCCCCATAGGTCCACTGCCTGGATGATGTGTGTGGGTTGCTGCCATTCCTGAACCCCAGTTCACCGGATCAGTTCTATAGACTGTGGCTCTCCCTCTTTCTTCATGCTGGGTAAAGTTCTTTCTTTCTTTCTCTCTCTCATCTGCATGTGGAAGGAGGTGTAGACAAAACAGACTCAGGCTAGCACTAGATTAGACACTTAAAATTAAACTGACAATTTTTTGATCCATGTTCATGTGATATTCTTCAGCTTGCTACATTGCCTGGTGTCAGTGATCTTCCAGATGACCATCCTTAGAGACATGGAGAAACTGGCAGGCTGGTTACGCATTTCCATCATCTACATTTTCAGTGGTATTACAGGAAACCTGGCCAGTGCCCTGTTCCTGCCCTATAGAGCAGAGGTATGGCACAAGAGCACAGCACAGTTCAAACTTGTATACACAGTCGCATTAAAATGCTACACCAACTTATTTTTACTGTTAGATTTCCTATTCAAAGAAAAGAGACTACTTTTGTCTTGCCAAATGAATGAATGCAGATATTTTAAATGTAAAGCGTATTGTTTAGTGTGCATAGTGTAAAAGACAAAATTCCATCGATTTGGAATGAAGTTTTCTTAAGCACTATGGATGAGAGTAGTTTTCCAAATGACATTAGAGTTACACTTATTGACATGGAACATTTGTAATTTTATGTACTTATTCAGATGGGATTGGAATCTCTGTAGTTTTTACTAAGATGAGTGTATTTTGTTTGAATATGGGATTTATGGAAGTTCATGTGCTGTAGATGCTCATCTGATGATCATACCTGATGTCAGTGGTGTGCGATGCATAAACCGGGTTCCCCTTCAATCCTTCCTCTAAAATTAAAAATTACGATTGCGCACAACACAGGAAAGATGTCAATTAGTCAGTTTGTTTGACGAAAATAATGTAATTCGGTTTCTTAGCTGTAAATCATCCACAGATTTTGCTTGCTCTGCCTGTAGCTTGACATGCCCCACTTTTCATCGTAGCCTCAGGTAGAGATGCAAACATAGGTGCAAGAAGAGAAAATTTCCTGACTCGCGTTTAAAGCTTAACACCTTCTCCTCGGAGTTCTGAAGGTGCAGATTACTGACACAAATTGACCATTGCATTTGTAAAGCATTGAAAAGGAAAGAAAAACAAAAGAGAATTTAATCAAAAATAAAACAACAAAAATGAGAAATAAACAACTCCTCTCTGCATGCAGCTGTAGCCACCCCTGATGTTGTTGCCAGAGTTTGTTTCACCGTGTTTGAGCACACACATACACTGGCACTCTCATCAGTCAACCATTGCACTTGAATGGTACTAGGGAGAATAATGTATGACATTAATTACAGAGGTGGTGAACATGATTGATTATAGTGCAATAGAAGGTCGCTTGAGTACTGAGGAGCTAGACTATTAAAAGTTTTGTAAGTAATTAGTAAAATTTATAAATTGATACCAAACTTAACAGGTAACCAATATAGTGGGCTGATATGATCATATTTCTTGGTTCTAGTCAGCACTCTTGCTGCTGCATTTTGAACCATCTGAAGCTTATTTAATGAACCTGCGGGACATCCTCCCAGTAAAGGCTGATTTATACTTCTGCGTCATACCTACGGCGTAGGCTCCGCATAGCGGCCAACGCGTTGGTTTGCATTTATAGTTCCACGTTGGTGTGTCTGTGTTGTTTTGTGAGTACACAGCCAAAATGTTAACTATATGTTTCATAAATAAACAAAAGCAATGCAAGTAATGTAATTCCTGGATTCAAAAGTATTTATTAAATTATTGTAGCATCAGAAATGCATTGAAGGAACATATTGAATTGTAGGTACATATTATTTATTATACATGTTTCCTGAATTACAGGCAGAAAATAAATGAGGATATTACTGTACACTTGCTCTTGAGTCGCTAAAGTAATATTACATAAAGATTTTGGCATACTTTTGATGTTCCGTGCTGAAAAAGAAATCGACAAATTAATTAACTATTTGCCTGAATAACACAAAATGGGTGTTGTTTTAAAGACTTTACAATGCATATAGGCAATATAACCAACTCCAGATGCTTTTTAATTTGCTGACAAATCACAGTAAGTGTTCTGTTTAAATAACTTATGAAATTACCAAATTAAAAATCAAGTTTATAAGCTGTGAAAAGATATCTCTTGTCGCGTTTCGCTTGTAACTTCATGAAACACAAACAGGAAAAAAAAAAACAGCAGATGCTCCTGATTGAGACAATTGCTTTAATGTTTATGAGTCCAAATACAAGATCCTTGTTATCATCCTGGGATGCGGTCTCTGGTTACAAAGTGGACCAATCACAGCTGTTGTGGTCTGCGTCAATGTGATGTGCAGTTACATTTTTGAAGAGGTGAACGTCAGGCTATGGCGTAACCGCCGTAGCTACGCGCAGCCTATGCCGTAGGTTCGATGCAGAATTATAAATTGGCCTTAATGCATTACAATAATCTAGTCTTGAGGTCATGAACGCATGAATTAGCTTTTTGGCATCAGAAACAGAGAGCATGTGTCATAAATTAGCAGTATTGCTGAGGAGGAAGAATGCTGTTCTACAAACATTGTAAATGTGATTTTCAAATGACATATTGCTATCAAACATAACACCCAAGTTCTTAACTTTAGAGGATGATGTAACGGTACATCCATCAAGAGACAAATTAGATTCTAGCATCTTATTTTATTTTATTTTTTTTTAGGTTTTTGGTCCAATAATTAATACTCTCTTTTGTCAGAATTGAGTAGAAGGAAATTTATAGCCATCCGGCCTTTGATATCATTGATACTCTCTGACTTCTAACTTGGAGAATTGGGAAATTTTACCAAGTCTCGAAGCAATATAGCTGAGTATTGTCAGCAAAACAGTGAAAGCTAATTTCATGGGCAGCACTAAGATCTAAAAGCACTTGAAGAAATATGTGGCCAGATGATAGAAAGGTGCAGATGATAAGAGCAAGTCATTTATAACTCTGATAAGTGCAGTCTCTGTACTATGATTGGGCCTAAATCCTGACTAAAATTTTTCACAGATACCATTTCTGTGTAAAAATTTACATATTTGGGAGGACACTACTTTTTCAATTTGAGATCAATTCATAAATAGCCAACTCTCAAGGATCAAGCTGGTTTCTTGATAAGTGGTTTGAAAACTGCTTTCTTGAAAGTTCTGGGGACATGTCCTACATATAGTTAAAGGCACTATCCTTCCATGCACCGCAAAACACCTCTAATTTTCTACTCTTTGGGTTCTACTTTCTGAGCTGCTCTCTAAAGAGGTGCGGGCTTCTCTCTTTAAGTTTCTTTAATCGAAGGGGGCGACACTATCTAGAGTGCTAGAGAACACTGTATCCATATTTTCTGTGACTACATCATGTTCTTCTGAACTTTTTGGCATACTGAGTATTTGAGACTGATCTGGAAGATTAATAGTGAAGCTATCTTTAGTGGTTGAAAGAACAGTTCTACCCGAATGATAATGTGTTGTAGATTGAGTGACCTTAGATAAGCTCAACATGCAATAGACAAGGTAATGATCTGAGATGTTATCACTCTGTGGCATAATTGATAAATAATCAACATCAGCTCAATAAAACAGAATTAAATCTAGGTTATGATTATAGCAATGAGTTTATCCTGTCACATTATGTCTGACCCCACATACAGTTGTGTTCAAAAGTTTGCATACCCTTGGAGAATTGGTAAAATATGTACCATTTTTAAAGATAACATGAGTGAGCAGGCAAAACACATTTCTTTTATTTCTTGTGGGATTCATATTCAACTGTAGGTTATAACAGAGTGGCACAATCATAAAACAAAACATGGCAACAAAGAAAAAAATGAAATGACCCCTGTTCAAAAGTCTGCATTCCCTTAGTTCTTAATACTGTGTATTGCCCCCTTTAGCATCAATGACAGCATGCAGTCTTTTGTAATAGTTGTCTATGAGGCCCCAAATTCTTGCAGGTGGTATAGCTGCCCATTCGTCTTGGCAAAATGCCTCCAGGTCATGCAAAGTCTTTGGTCATCTTGCATGAACCACACGTTTGAGATCTCCCCAGAGTGGCTCAATGATATTAAGGTCAGGAGACTGTGATGGCCAACCTTCACCTTTTTCTGCTGTAACCACTGGAGGGTCAACTTGGCCTTGTGCTTAGGGTCATTGTCGTGCTGGAAAGTCCAAGGGCGTCCCATGCGCAGCTTTCATGCAGAAGAAGGGAAATTGGCAAAAAAGCCACAGGTCTGGGAAATGAAACTTTAATTGCCATTTAAACCTATGTGTGTCACCTTGTGTGTCTGTAACGAGGCCAAACATACAAGAGTATGTAAACTTTTGATCAGGGCCATTTGGGTGATTTCTGTTATCATTATGATTTAAAAAGGAGCCAAACAACTATGTGATAATAAATGGCTTCATATGATCACTATCCTTAAATAAAAGACAGTTTTTTGCATGATCAGTCATATTTTCAAAATCAATGCCAAAATTTCACAATTTCTGCAAGGGTATGCAAACTTTTGAGCACAACTGTTGGTAAATGCTAATTCCAATGTATCATTTTCATTATCTATGTGAATTTTGATGTCACCAACAATTAAAGCTCTATCACAATAACTACTAGATCTGACAGAAAATCTACTAATTCTCTAAGGAAGTCTGTGTAGGATCCTGGGGGTCTGAATACAGAAGCAAGAGCAAAAGATCACTCATATCGGACAATGTCACATTAAGCACTATCACTTCAAAAGAATTAAACTTGTATCCTGTCCTCTGATTAACACCAAGATACAATACCCTGGGGCAGAAGAATCATTTAAACTAACATATTTTTCTGATTTAAGACAGGTTTCTATCAAACAGAGCACATCCAAATGATGATCTGTAAAAAATAAATTTTCAATTAATGTTTTGGATGAAAGAGATCTAATGTTTAGTGGCCCAAACTTTACTAGATGTTTATCTTCACATTTTTTTATTTTTTTTTTTTTTTTTTGGATCATTTTCTAGTTTGAAATCAAATTATTTTTTATTTATTTTTTTTCCTAAATAACTTAAAGGTGTTGTGTTTGGTATATTGGGGTACAGACACAGTCTGCATATAATATCTAGATGATACAGTCTCTATTTGTTGTAGTTTATATGACCTGTGTGACTTTTCAAGGCAGCCAGCAGAGGGTTTTACAAGTTCACACACTCTTTATCATTATCTATAGTGATCTCTGACTGGCAATGCTGTACATCATTAGTGCCAACTTGAAAAACAATCTTATTGCTCTGATATCAGGCGCTTTTGCACCCGGGAGACATTTGACAACAGTGGCTGGAGTCTCGTTTTGATGGCTGGTGTTAGGTAGAACGTGTACTTTGTAGGCAGTGGTATGTTGTGTGTCCTCAACTTCAAATTAGCTTTGTTTAACCTTTGTGGATTGTTCATTTGTGAGCCACACTTAAGTTGTTCACAGGTCGAAAATGACCCAAACATACTTGTATAATATTACATATTTTTTTAAAGGTATGTAATAACAAAAATTGTACTTTTGGTGGATTTGATTGTATGTAGACCTTATTTAGCTCTAAATTACACCATTCATTTTCATTTAAAATAAGCACATTTTATGTCATCTTCACTTCATTAAAAACCTTAATTTCAGTAATTTGGAAGTGTCAAAACATCAAAATATGTCATGCATTGGGGGTCTCTGGTGACAATGACAACTATTATTGTTTGTTGAGCACCCACAAACAAAACTTTCCCATGATGTGCCATTTACCGCGAATGAACTAGACTCATGTGACCATCATGTCCCTTGTGAAATGGCCCTAATAATGTTAGCAGTAGGCTTTTCCAGTGTTCTGATGTAGCATTTGCAGTCAAATCGTGAGCTGTAACTTCTCAGATAGTGTGTGATGGGGACCAAGGCAGTCACGAGGAGAATCACAACATTTGAAGCAAGAGTGTCGTTCCAAAAATGTTTTTTGACAAGAAGTGCAAAATGTGCAAAATAAAACTGTGTTTAAGCAAAATAAAACCAAGGTCATTTTAAAGACAGTCTAAAAACTAGAACTGTTGGATAGTAAAAGCAGCACCTATTCCCTTCCCTACAAAATGGAGGCCGGAGTCCTTGGCACTCAAGCAGTGCTAACAAACAACCTTGTTTCACATGTGCTCCAAACACAATCCATCCATCTTGTCTTGCTCTCCCCTAGTGTCGACTGGTTAAAATACACAGTTTTTCCTGTCTTTACCAATTGAAACATACCATTTTGTTTAAAATTAAAATTAACTCTCACATTCTTATAACAAATTACATTGAATAAAATAAGAACAAGACCAACAACACCAATAAATACAAGTCAAACAACACCAATAAATACAATAAATATGATGGATAAAAACATTTGCACTATAAAACTCCATAAAATATTGAAAATATTTGTGTGTGATGGAGACCGACTGGCAGGCTCTCTATCACACACCCCACCCCTTAAAACTGACTCCATCTCGTCTTGCTCTCCAGTAGTGGTGGCTGGTTTAAAACAAGAGATATTGAGAGTCAAAAACAACACCAATAAATACATTAAATAGGAAAGATAAAAACATTTGCACAATAAAGTAAAACAAGAAATAAATCCTTTAGACACATTAAAATCCTGTGATGTGGACTTACTCACAGGCTCTCCATCACAGGGTGCTAATTACTATTCTGTTCAATCTATTGTATGTATTTTCCCAGACCTCGGCAGCACCCCCCCCCCCCCCCCATGAGTTATCTATTAAATTTTAACACACACAAAAAAGGACATAATTAAATACATTACCACGGGGTGACAACGCAACTCAAACCGACCTGACATTAATAGTTACAATGTTGGTATTAAATATGCAAGTGCATGTTATGGCATAAGCATGCATCATAAATGGGTATCACTATAAATAGAAATAATGCATGTAAACCAAACCAAGTGTACTAATGTGGCTTTTCCACTGCACGGTACAACTCGGCTCGACTCTGCTCGCTTTTGGGGGGTTTTCCACTGTGGATAGTACCTGGTACCTGGTACTTTATTTAGTACCACCTTGGTTGAGGTTCCAAGCGATCCGAGCCGATACTAAATGTGACATCAAAACCCTGCAGATCACTGATTGGTCAGAGAGAATTGTCACTACCAAC
The DNA here is from genome assembly GCF_019703515.2 of Myxocyprinus asiaticus. Classification (NCBI taxonomy): domain Eukaryota; kingdom Metazoa; phylum Chordata; class Actinopteri; order Cypriniformes; family Catostomidae; genus Myxocyprinus; species Myxocyprinus asiaticus. Next base: position 18,484,742 of record NC_059355.1, read on the forward strand.
GTCACTTGATTTGCAACACGGGACATCAACCCGCTAGTTTTAAAGGTAGCAACAGCAATAGCAGTATCATTTGTTCACGCGTCTTTCGAATTATAAAAAGAAATGGTTGTGCGCAAAACCACGCCGTGGTCAATAAATGAGGTGCAGACGTTTCTCTCGTTAGTAACGAACGAAATGACGCGAAACAAAAAAGTCTTTCAGGAAGAGTCTCAGCTGTTGGCCGCACACGGCTACCACCAGACCTACCAACAGTGTAGGGGAAAGTTAAAAAAACTTAAAAGTGACTACAGAACCATCAAGGACCACAGCAGCCTGAGTGGTTCGACCAAATGGGAGGGAGAGTGCCCTGGACTCGGCCGCGGCGTTGTTGGAGTCCACGATGGAGGATGGTACGTTTTGTTACGTTAACTCTATATTCTGCTTGAAAGCTTTACTTTATTTAGTTGACTAGCTACTGGAAAGCTTGCTTCTAAAACAACCAGGCCAATTTAACTGTTACATGTGTGTAAAATCACCATGTAACAACTGCTTTATGCAGCACAATGAGCTAGTAGCTAACTGCTAGCGGCCGTGTAATTGTTTATGGTCAGTAATGTTTGTGTCGCATTTAAGATGATATCACGGCAGTAGAGGCGGTGCAACTATGACAATCAGCCTATAATCCCACCCATGTTGAGGCGGCACTAAACTGCAGTGGAAAAGCAAGCTCAGAAAAGTAAAGCGAGCAGAGTCGAGTCAAACCGTAACGTGCAGTGGAAAAATGCCATAAGATGTTCAAAAACAATAAAAAGCAAAGGAGCACTGCCCTAAAGAACTACTGAATGCACTTTGCACTGTATTTTTCACAGCAGGGGCATCATTACTGAGGCCTATCAAATAAACTATCCAGTGTAATATTATGTTACAAGGCGGTATGGGGCCATGCTCCCCCATGACAACTTTTTGCATAAACAGCACCAAAGCATTCATTTCTGGTCATTTTAGGAGCATCATTTTAACATTTTCTTGGTATTTGCTTGGTACTTCAAGATACATGTCCAATAAACATGGTATTGCCATGTTAATTTTCTGTATTTTTAGTGTTTTCATTTAATGTAGTATTTTGATACAGTTTTTGTTAGAAAATGTCTTTACCTGCAGTAAGCAATCATTCAAAGGCTGCACATGCACATGGCCTTCTTCCTCACTGGCAAACGATTGAATGCTTTTGTAGGTTTTGTTTCAGTGCATGGTAGGTGAATATCCATTTCATTCAGTGTTGTTTTTGTTCTGTCTTCTAAAATATCCCATTACTGTTTTACTTAATCTGATTGAATTGCGAGCTGATTCAGGCTGTTTTGCTAGCACATTAGACCAATTCATAGAGAACCAACTCATTCACACATCAGGAATCACTAATTCCGATTCTAAACAGCTCCTGCGCTCATGAATCTATGGTCGTGTTTGAAATTTCATACTATCCATACTACTCTTAATTTTTCTGCCTGAGTAGTAGGGTAGTAAGACATTGAGAACACAGCTTATATGGCCAAGGAGGGCACCATTACATGTTATCCACTTTAGTCTTTAGTCTTTGTTTTATTGGCAGGGAAAATGCATAAAATTATTGAAATGTCAACAGAACGCAATACGAAGTATGTTGGAGGACATACAGAACCTAAAGATTTTTTAAAAAAAAGTGAATAATTGTTCATCGAGTGTTGTCTTCATACACTTATAGCATTTGCTTATGTTCTGAAATCACTTGTTTTTTTTATTTTATTTTTTTTTTTATTTTGCAGGATACTAATTATGAGAAATTTATATGAAATGCAACATTTATATTTACACAGTATTTAATAGTTGTGAAGATTAAAGTAAACATAAAATATGAATGTAATGGCTCAGTGTTGAGTTTACAGTTAACAATTTAATTCAGATTTATGAACAGATCAAATCAAATCAAAATCAAATCACTTTATTGTCACACAGCCATATACACAAGTGCAATGGTGTGTGAAATTCTTGGGTGCAGTTCCGATCAACATAGCAGTCGTGACAGTGATGAGACGGTACCAATTTACAATAACATAAAATTAACACAGCACAATTTAAACATCTGATATACACATAATTACACTCAACAATATACAAATAATAACATACACTGTACAGTATACAATACGCACTATATAGATACACATTAATCAATAAAAATAAAAAATAAAAATATATATAAAAAGTATATATATATATATATATATATATATATATATATATATATATATATATATATATATATATATATAGAATGGACAGTATTGTACTGTATTGACATTCAGGCTGTCGGTTGATAGTCAGTTGTTAAGAGAGAATATAATATAATAATAATATAATTTATGACAGTCCGGTGTGAGATATAAGAGTAAGGGTAATAAAGTGCAGTCGAATCGGACTTGGCCTATTATGGACTTGGTCTTGAGACCAGGCTTGATTCCAGATCAAAATCACTGAGGGTGCTTCTGAACATTGTGGGGGTGCTATGTATATAGTGGAGACGTATTGTAATTACAAATTTTTTTAAAAGATGAAATCATGTTTAAATGCTACTAAATCAATGTAAAGAAAAGATTTGTAAATGTACAAACATTTATTGCTATGTTTTTTCTGTACATGATATGTCGCTGAAAATGACAGCAAAATACTGTGCCTGCAAATTAGGACATACTGATTTGCAAAATCATACACGTTTATTAGTTTTAATTGGGCTTGGGAATCGTAAGGAATTTTACAATTCCAGTTCCGATTCCTCTTAACGATTCTGGTTTCTTAGAGGTTCCAGTAACAATTCTAGTAATTCTTTTAGTACTTTTTTTTAAAGAATTATTTAGAAATGAAATGCAATTCTTATTGCATTTACTACCCTCTGCTGTCTGTTACCAAATAATGAGATCATTTCAGATTTGTGCAGAGCAGATATAACAAATCAGAAATAAATTTAATACAGTTCTTATAAAAGGTGTGTTTGCAGACATAAATACAATCCAATGATAGATCCTCACTCTATTTTAAATAAATCTAAACCAACACGAAATGTGATGGCATATTTCATTAATTAATTTAATATTTTATAAAATTCCACTTATTACAACAAAACTTGTGTAGCTTTAATTATAAATTTTCATATTCACAACCAGTCAGTAACTGCACTGCTTGATTTAATAGAGACAGAGGTCATCATTAAATAAACAGTAACAGTTCTAGAGACAGTTTAGACTGTGTTATGTAGCCTAATGTTGTATTTCAAGCTTGTAAGACTTCAACAGTAATTATTTAATTTTGAGTTGGACATTCATAACTTGCACATCAGTATAAGATTACTTGTATACTGGAAGCGCTGTATGTTTCGCGGTCTAGTTTCACAAGGACCAGCTCATCTTTTGGGATCAGACTATACCGGAAGCACCATATGTTTTGCTCTGTTGATTCAAAAGAACCGGCTCCTTTGAATAATTATTACGGGAATCGAACTGTACCGGCAGCTCATGTTTCATGCTGTAAAAAATGCTGGCTCGAGGCTCATTCGATTGGGAATTAAATACACTGGTAGAACTGTGTGTTTTTACGCTGTAGTGTCAGTAGAGGGCAGCGCTGCTGCAGAGATGCACTGCTGGAAACACTGTCAGAGGATTTGAGGACGGTGTTCCAACCACATTGGCGGAAAATTGCACGCTGGAGAACCATTAACGGAACTGAAAGTCACGAAGATCATACGATTCCGGTATTTTTTAAAGAAAGGAACTGGTTCTGAACAAGAACCGGTTCTTGGTTCCCAACCCTAGTTTTAATGCAGGGATTATGTGTGTTCACTGGGATTCAAGGAAATCTACTTTGCCAATAAACAGGCTTACATATTCAACTTAACAGCACCCTCAAGCATCCCCGTAGAACCAGGCCTTCTTGAGTCCAACTCTACCCCCCTTTGAACTCAGACTCAACTTGAACTCGATTAGTTAAAGACTCAGACTTTACTCTGACTAAGGTGGACTCGATCCTAACACCAGTACTTGAACCACCAACTGTTATTTTACCCAGAAAGTTGCCAAAAGGTTTAAATCCATGGTAAAGGTGCACCAGGCAGTGCACCAAAAGTGCAGGAAAAAGGGAGTGTGAGAGAGAGAAAGTGAAAAAGAAGGGTAATGTGCCCCACTGAAAGCTGCCAAGTACATAAGCTGAATTCATTTAGACGAGACATTTTTGGGAGAACTGGGTGAAATAAATAGCCTTGTCTAGTGGGTAAAAATGGGTCATTTCTTTTTTCTTTCTTTCCTCTATTACTAACTTTATTTCTCTCACTAATTCTTTCTAGCTTTATTTGGTAAATGTACTTGGCTCAATGGTTAAACAACTTAAAGCAACATAGTTGTCCTTATTCAACCTCCTGTAAGCTCAGCTGCCCTCTACCCGTCTGTTCAAACTCTGACATACCTACTCAATCTAGAGTTAAAGGCAAACAAATACTGCATTATATCAGCAACAACACCACATCATGTCAATGAAACACCATTAAAAAATGATTATTATGTTACTAATCATAGCAATTTGTCCTTGTTTGCTTTGCTTCAGTTGTTCACATTTACAATTGAATTCAAATCCAATCCTTTTCCAAATCACCCCGAAATTAATAATTTTCCATAGATCAGTATTAAATTCCCAATTTGGAAATTAAGGGATTTTGAAAGACTTAAATTACAGTGTATGGAGATACTGTGAGAATGCATTCCTTTATTGACCTCCTTTCTTATTGCTGCCACTGTAGAAAATTATTTCTGTTCAATTTGCAATTTTATAGTTCACTATAAAGTACTGGTACTGCTGTTACTGCTTGACATGTCAATATTGCATATTTCTTTGGATGGAAGAGATAAAAGTAAAAGATTTATTGTAAGCCTAGCATAGCTCTCGCACCATTTAAGCAAGACATTAAAAACTACACTGCTGTAGAAAACTGGTTCTCTTTTGTGGAACACGAGCTGCATATGATCACTATGGGACATGGCCCAAGTGTCACGTGGTCTGAAGCCCTTATATAATCATGCCAATTAACTGGCTGATGGCACTTAAGCGGCGCCCCCTAGGGAGCTACGTCACGGGCTCCATAAAGGTGCTCACTTTCGCACAATCGAATCAGATTTTCTGTTCTTCAGTGCACAAATTGTCAAAGCCGTGTTTGTTTCTAGCATCTCACTTCGAAGCAAGGATTATTTTTCTCCCTTTTGAGTGGCAAATATGTAAGGATGTATATTTCTTGACACAGCGTAAATTTCAGAGCAATTTCAATGTGGTTTTTCCAAACATTACAAGGAATCAACGAGGACAATGATGCTTCGTAAGGCTCGCAATTTCACACCACAAGGCGTTATCCCCACTTGTTCCAGTTCTACAGCCTTCAGATTTGGAGCTTCATGTGCTGGAGCCGTTTGGGATTTCGGCTTTGTATCTAAGAAGATAGTAGTGCGAACGGACTCTGGAATCCTCGTGTTTGTCGCCTTCCCCATCGGACATGCTCTGAGGCCTAGCTCGGCGGCCATTTTCTGACAAACAAAGCGTGCGAGAGACCACGCGCTTCGTGAGCTGTCGCCAGTAAAAAATGCTGTATTAGAGAATTCGTCGTTGGACGGTAAGAAAACAAAATATGCCCCTTTATCCATATTGTCTTTTTTTTCTGTATCGTTCTGGGAGAATGCACATGAATAAGGCAATGGAGGAGCAGCCTCTGTCTCTGTCTCTCTCCCCTCCCTGTTTGAAGTGCTGCTCGCGGCGGAGGGGTCATGCATGGACCGGTGAGCCCGAACGAGGGGGCTGAAATAAGAGGACCTCATGTCTTCTGATCAGCCAAAGCCCGAAAAGGTATTTATTGATGAAGAGGAGAAGAAGAGTTCACTATCGAGTCAAGTTCGCCGTTCTATATGCCTCGAATGCTTGAAGTTGTGTCTGTCCCCCAGACGGAGGCCCCACCCCTGTGGAAAACCTAAAAAAACAAAAAAAAGAATACATTTTGAGTATTCTCAACTAAATTTTCCATCCAGTGTGCAAAAGCACTTTGTCTCAAGTACTACACGGCGTTCCCCCATTATATGCTGGGACAGTTTTAGTGTCTAATCCATTTTTCAGTACATCCATTTAGCTCAGTTTCCCCTGTAATTTGCACTGGCAAATGAGCATTGAATATTTTTAGCTTGAGTTTTGCCTCTACCTCCATGAACAAGGGTCTCAGAGCATGCAAAATATAACTCAGTGTACAATAAAAATAGGTCTACACACGAGCCTGACGGGATTGCTGTGTAACAAAGGTTGAGCCCTCATTCATTGAATGAAATTGGACCATATAAACATATCCCCTGTTTGCCCTTCAATCAGTATCGGGATGAGTTTGCCGTTGTACATGCCTAGAAAGCCCGGCAACCAGAATATAGTTCAGTTTCCCCCTGCAGCTTGCGCTGGGGAGCGAACATTGAGAGATTGCGTCCCGAATTCAGGCTCTGTCTCCATGACCAAGGGTCTCGAGACATGCATAATAGAATTCGATGTTTAGCAAGCACAAGTTTACACAAGATACACAGTCACACAAGCACCACACACTGTCCCCCCCATAGGAAAGCTGGGGCCATTGTGGCTGACCAGCTTGTTCCCAATATACCCCATGTTTACACACTCTTGTCCGCTCAAAATGCCTGGGAAGAGATTTTATCAATGAATGTCCCTGCTGTATACACACTTTAGGGTGGATTTTATACATACATAGATAAAATAAAGGCAATTATCCCTACAATCTTCCCTGTTTAACCTGCCTGGGAAGATGTTTTATTCCATGAGCATCCCTGCTGTATACACACTTCAGGGTGATTTTATGCATGCCTAGATATAATAAAGGCAATTCTCACTATATTCTTCCCTGTTCAACATTTCATGAGCGTCCCTGCTGTAGACACTTCAGGGAGTGTTTTATACATGCCTGTATATAATACAGGCAAAACATTATTTACTCTCATTCAGTCGTCTGCAGTAGCGAAGACACAGGGGTCTCCTTCCGCTGTGCCACTGTTTGTAAAACAGTCACCAAAAGTAAGCCAATAACACCATATATTGCTTACTCTGTGCTGCAGGAGAGAACCATGCATTAATTCCTCTGTCTGCCCTTCTAGTGGCCTGGCAGCAGTTGCAAAACATTTCTAAATGGGTAATTCGAATGATAGAGCATGGTTATATCATGGCGGCTTGCGTCTCATTTTGGATTTGAGATATTTGAAATTCACTCTAATGAAATGTCAATTCAGAATGTTGACGCAGAAACAAATAATGTCACAAGGACAGCCGGGAGACTGGTTTGTGACAATAGATTTGAAGGACACTTATTTCCATATTCAGATTGCGCCGAAGCTCTTGAACAGGCACTTTCTCAGATTTGCTTTTGGGGGCAAAGCGAACCGATTTTTCGCCCTTCCATTTGGACATTGGCACCACGCACTTTCACGAAATGCATGGATACAGCTCTGACACCCTTGAGGCTTCAAGGCATCTGCTTTTCAATTATCTCAATGATTGGTTGGTGTTAGCTCACTCAGACAGTCTGGCAGCCCAACACCTAGATGTCATTCTCAGCCATTTGAGCAATCTAGGGCTGCGCCTGAACCTAGACAAGAGTGTCATGTTGCCAAGGCAATAGACTATGTTTGTAGGTATGGAGTTAGACTCACGGGCGATGCAGGTGCGCCTGTCTCCAGCTCGCGTTCTGTCATTACGGCAGTATTTAGCGATGTTCAGATGTGTTCTACCTGCGACAACATTTCATAGGCTTTTGGGACTCATGATCGCGGTGTCCACTGTCATTTCCCTGGGCTCACTACATGCAAGACCTTTTTCAGTGCTGGATGAACTCCACAAAGGGACTTTAACCACTGAGGCATGTGCTTCATCTCTTCAGAGCGATGCATAGGTGCTACAAGGCTCTGTTGCCATGGAAACTAACCCGTTTTCTGATATCAGGTGTTCCATTGGGACAGGTGTGTCGCCGCTAAGTGGTAACGACAGATGCCTCCTCCATGGGTTGGGGCGCTTTATACTCCAGTGGCTGGATTGACTCATACACTGTCTGGAGATGTTCACGGTGCTGCTCATGCCAAGCTGAGACTGGCACATCATCCTTCTGTGGGCACAGAACAATGTACTGTCTCTACGAGCACAACATGTTCTGGGCCGGTTTAATTTAGGGGTGGATCTCCTGTCCAGACAGGGTCTGTTACCCGGAGAATGGACATCACATCCTCAGATTGTGGAACAGATTGTGGACCTGTCCCCTCTGTTTTTCTCTCGCCCTTGGCACCGCTGGATATCGATGCGCATTTATGAAAGTTATTGGTGTTTCCCCTCAATGGGGCGCTCTTTTGAATTATGGTTTATCCCCGCTATGGTTGATGCCATTCTAAATGCTAGAGCTCCATCAACAAGAAGACCATATACATTTAAGTGGCATATTTTCGCTTCTTGGTGTACAGGGCGAAGTGAAAATCCAGTTCACTGCCCTGTCGGTACAGTGCTGGAATTTTTTGCAGGAGCGTTTCGGGGTCGGGTCCAGTTACCTCAGCAATGCTTAAAATGTTGCTGCTGTAGTGGCTGAACATGCTCTTATCAATGGTGTCTCTGTTGGTAGACATTCTCTTGTCTCTCATTTTAGGTGCGTGGTATGCAGGCTTAGACCTTTTCGTCCCATCCGCATCCCTCTATGAGATTTATCTGTTGTGTTAGAGGCGCTCTCTGGTGCCCCGTTCGAGCCCTTGACCACAGCTACTGGTACGTTTTTGACTCTTAAAACGGCCCTGCTTGTGGCATTGGCATTGTTTAAAAGAGTCAGAGATTTGCATGCCATGTCAATCAATCCCTTGTGTATGGATTTTGCACCAGGGTGTTCAAGGGTTGTGTTAAGACCTCGTTTGGGCTATTTTCCCAAGGTTATTTCAACGTCATTTTACTCGCACACCATTCATTTTCAGGCTTTCCTCTTCCATTTGAGTCGGAGGAGCATGAATGGTTACATATGCTTTGCCCAGGTGCGGCAGTTCGAGAGAGAAAGCCACACGCAGCTGCCATGTGTGCTTTTGTGTTTGTGTCTTTTTGTTTAAATTAAAAATTACTTTGACTGTTCAGCCGGTTCCCGCCTCCTCCTTGCCCATCCTTTACATTGTTACAAACCTGATATCTGGTTTTACGATATATGTACATAATCCAATATTATTTAGTGGCTTGAGCGAAAACCGATTGGCACACACAATTTTTTTTACCCTCTTTCCCCGGTCACGTTGCATGTAAACTTTACCACCGTTATTACTGGCTTATAACATGTGCAAGTGTTGTACTCTCACCTGTTTACATTTCGATAACAAAACCAGAGAATAATAAGTCTCATGTAATCGCAGGTTTCTTTCATTGTCAGATTTTTGAATAAGCTTGTTTTTGTTACATATGAGCATCTCAGTGTCAGGCTTGGTGTCATCTGGGAGAGGTGCAACTTTGCTGCTGCTGTTTCTGCATCGCAAATCCACCGATTTGCGCAGTGATGTTGGCGTAAATAAAATGTCGTTTCATGTACTGTAGTGCCGGGGACATGACACCGTTGTTTGGCAAATTCGACAAGCTGTAACGCTGCAATCTACTTGCCATTTGCCATCGATCTTCTCGCCTATGTACTGTAGATCTGTTGCTGTGTTGTCCTGTGAGCGCTCATCACTGCCTCTCTGGGGAGGAGACTGTTTCTGCAGCTCTCAATGTTGCATTGCTTGGTTTTAATTACACTATAATTTGTTTATATATCGTACGATACATGTGGTTTTGTATTGTGGGCATCGTATCATAAAATACAGTACAATACAATATTTTTTTACACCCCTATTACGTACGTAACCGAGACGTTCTCCAACTTTTCAGGCCAAGTACCACATTTGAAATCAGAATCTCAGAAAACATTGTTAAAAATGCAGTAGAAGAAATACAATTTCTACAATGTGTAAACCAGTCAGAAAATCTTGTCATGTGAAAATTCATTGCATTTATTCATCATTTATATCTGGGGTCTCTTATGACCCCAAACATAAGGAACATTTTTATGGAAGACTTTTGAATATTTTTAAATGATACTTTTTGTGTATAGTCAGTTCTCATGCGATTAAGAAAAGCTGTGAATTATCAACCTCATACTTAAATGTTATGTTTTTTTGTTTATTTTAAGCATGTTTTTCCTCACACAAAAGCATGGAGACACGTCATGGTTTTGTTCCTCATAATTTCATTTTGGTGGCTTAATGTGTGAATATACCACATATGTGTCGCTACATTAAAGGTGCACTCAGTAATTTTTAAGTATGTTGAAGTGGTTTACATTGTCTTACACTGACACCTAGTGGCATGTATGCTGCATCACTCAAACACAGTAGTTTTCTGTTACCAATGTCATTGTACAAATTCACCATGCATAGTAAGCCAGGATGAATTTAATCCATGAAAGACAGTGTCCAATAACAGGGCAGTTACTGAGATTAAACAAGTATTTTTCAGCTGGTCATGTGATGCTAACATTGCTGCCCACATAAGGCACCCCTGCCCCATGTAGAATAAAAGAGCTTTTATAAGGTCACTGATATGACTGAACTCTTCATCTCACATGACTGGTCATGCTTTTTAAACATATGTTTCAAAATTACTATTAATTTCTTTAGAAGTAAAACTTTTTAAATGAGGGAAAAAAAATTACTAGGTGAACCTTTAAGTTCCAGAGGGGAAATAAAAAACTTTAGACATCCTAGATAAACTTTTGAGGCTGAAATGTTCCACTGAGGTGTTAAAAAACAAGTACATTCCAACAGATGCTTTCTTTAGTAGATTTGAATTGCTTGCGACACTAACATTAGTGAGGGTCCGACTTTTGTTCGTACAGTTTGACTTACGTATTAATTTGCAGTTTTTCATAAAGTTCACTGGTGAATAACTAATTTAAGCACAAAATTGCTCTCATTTGGCACTTGGCAAGTGTTAATTTTGGTCCCTGTTCCCAACCCTCTGAATGTGATGTGTAGTGCTATGTTTTATTGCTGCATTGCCACAAACTTGATATCACCATGATGCTGACAGGTCAAATCTTAGAACTGCATTTGATATACTTGCCCCACACTTAATAAGACATCCTGAATATGCCCGTTCTACTAATTTGTCAACCCCTACACTGGTACTGCTTGTCCTACTTAAATGTTCTCTGCCTGTCTCAGCGTCAAGTAGATCTGGTGATCGATGCATGTTATCTGGTTATTAACCCTTGGCTAATCCAGCCTCTTATCTCTACTCTCATGTGCAGACGGAAAGTTGGTGCGCGCTCCTCCTGTCAGGGATAGATTAGTGATGTTTATGAGATGCTAAAAAGCGCTGCTGAGCTAGCAGAACTAAAAACAAAACAGCTTACACGGGTAGTGAGGTCACTGCAACAGTTAAATGCATCCGTAGACATTGGATGTGTTCAGAATAGCAAACTACCATTCTATGAATATTTCTACAGTGGATATATTATGTATACTGTGCATAATATGTACATTTCTTGTATGCATGGAATACTTGGATGGCCTACTACATTTGCCAAAATGTGCAGAGAACTTGAACTCAGAGCACAGTATATGGTATAAAATGGTGAGAGAAATGAATAGTAAATATTGGCTAATTGAATTCAGTATATGCCTATATATACAGCTGTGCTCAAATGTTTGCATACCCTTGGAGAATTGGTAATATATGTACCATTTTTAAAGAAATTGTTTTTATCCAACAGTAGGTTATAACAGAATGGCACAATCATAAAACAAAACATGGCAACAAAGAAAAAAATTCAACGACCCTTGTTCAATAGTCTGCATACCTTAGTTCTTAATACTGTGTATTGCCCCCTTTAGCATCAATGACAGCATGCAGTCTTTTGTAATAGTTGTCTATGAGGCCCCAAATTCTTGCAGGTGGTATAGCTGCCCATTCGTCTTGGCAAAATGCCTCCAGGTCATGCAAAGTCTTTGGTCATCTTGCATGAACCACACGTTTGAGATCTCCCCAGAGTGGCTCAATGATATTAAGGTCAGGAGACTGTGATGGCCTCTCCAGAACCTTCACCTTTTTCTGCTGTAACCACTGGAGGGTCAACTTGGCCTTGTGCTTAGGGTCATTGTCGTGCTGGAAAGTCCAAGGGCGTCCCATGCGCAGCTTTCATGCAGAAGAAGGGAAATTGGCAAAAAAGCCACAGGTCTGGGAAATGAAACTTTAATTGCCATTTAAACCTGTGTGTGTCACCTTGTGTGTCTGTAACAAGGCCAAACATTCAAGAGTATGTAAACTTTTGATCAGGGCCATTTGGGTGATTTCTGTTCTCATTATTATTTAAAAAGGAGCCAAACAACTATGTGATAATAAATGGCTTCATATGATCACTATCTTTAAATAAAATACTTTTTTTTTTTTTTTTTGCATGATCAGTCATATTTTCAAAATCAATGCCAAAATGCCAGGGTATGCAAACTTTTGAGCACAACTGTAAAACAAACATGAGCCAAGATACTACAGGACATGTAACTAGGTGTTTTATGACAGGATCAAGCAGATGACCATACAAAACTAATAATATTAAACTAAAATGTTGAATAAACAGCAGCCTGTGTTCTCTGCACGTACCTCCCCCATTGACCAGCATCTTGCTGAATCGACTGTCTCGATTTGCCACTTATTACTGGAGTCTTATTACTGGAGTAATACAATTTATAGAAGATAAATTGTTCTATGTAGTTCTATCTAATATCAAAAGAATCCAACAGCTAGCAAGTAAACTGTAGTAAAAATATTGTTTTTAAAGTGTCTGGCAAATATACACATTATATTGTATGAAATCAGCCCTGTTAAATTAAAAAATAGCAACATATAAAGTAATAATGACTCACATGCAAAGGGTCCCTTGATGAAGCAATGTCTCTCATGAAGAACTACAGGTGAGTTTGTTATGGTTCTTCATAATAAAAGGGAGCCAATCACACCAGGAAAAGGGAATAACCAGGGATATTTGAGGGTTACACACAAAACAGCAAGAGCCCGCCCCATGACTGACAAAATTATAAGGTGTTTGTGCAAGCAAAGTTAGAAGAATGATCTTGCTCGTGCGGCAGAGGATTCTTCACACGTGCGAGAGCTTGTATTGCATGCGCTGGAGATTTTGTGCACACAAGGGTTTAAAACGAGTGTGCAGGTTCTTCCCGTTTCCTTGCGTAGCAATGAACTACCACGCACGAGTGTCAGTAATGCACAAGGGTTTAAAACACATGTGCAAGTTCTTAATTTTTCTTCACGTGGCTTTAAACTAATGCGCGTGCGAGCGTCAATGATACAATAACACTTTCAAGGACCTGTTCTTTTAGACATGAGAGTAAGAGCAGCTGTTGACATTCACCACGATGTTGGTCATTCACAATGCAATAAAGCAAGCCATCCAGCTCTCTAACACACTTCCACTGCTTTATCAGTGACAGTACAGACTTTGATAGACTAGATCTCTCATGAGTAGTAGGCTTTTGTTTACATTCCCAAAAGGTTCGGAAAGGACTGAGAGTAGGATCTTTCATTTGAAAATCCTTCAGTTCAGCTGTTGTATAACCCGGCAGAGTAGGCATACTTCCTTGAGGGTTACTGCCTTCTACTCCACACTCTAAAGCACAAATCTGTCTAACCCTACAGCATCTTTCACCAGCCATCACTCAGGCAAGTTCTAAGGCTGTTCCTTTGTTTATTGTATTGCATACACTCATATTCTGCATCCTTAAGTGTGGCAGGCTCCCATGTTGATGGCTTCATGCTACTGTAATTTCTGTCATTCCTTTCTGCTTTATGAAGTCTCCTGCTGGCATAAGCTATGACTCTCCTACACTCACCCTGCAGCTGGTATAAGACAGCACCCAGGCCTTCACTGCTCACATCAGTCTCCAATGTGAAAAGAAGATTGAAATCATAAAACAGAAGTAAGCTTCTCCTTCAGCAGCTCAAACGCTGATTGGTACTCCTATGACCACAAAGCACTAAACTCTCTCTTTGTGGCGCCAAACTGCTTGATGCACAGGTTCACTAATTAATGGAGGGGGACGGAAATTCTAGAAAAACCCTCAATTAACTTTCTGTAATAACTACAGATTCATAAGACCGAGTGTAATTCCTTAACTGTACTGGGAATTTTCCATTGCTTGACCGCTTCAACTTTACCTGGATCAGTACCAATACCTAGAGCTGAGATCTGATGACCTAAGAAAGTTACTTGCTGAAAGAAATTATAATTTTCAGGCTTAACTCTGAGACCTGTTTCTTTTAGTCTGTTAAAGACTACTTCCAGTATCTGCAAGTACTCAAGGAAATTGGGCAAGTACACTAGTATGTCACCAAGGTACACTAGCATGATCTGAAAAAATAAGATCACCCATGGAAGCCTGCATGAGATGTTGAAATGTCGAAGGTCCATTGCAAATCCCAAAGGGTATCCGAGAATACTCAAAGATCCCAAATGGAGTCGGAAATGCAGTCTTATGCCTGTCTTGCTCGTGAACAGCAACCTGATGATATCCACTTACTAAATTAATGGAAGAATTTTGCTCCTTGTAGTGCATCAAAGCTTTCATCTATCCTATGCAGAGGAAACGCGTCTCGCTTGGTCTTTGAGTTCAGCTGCCAGTAATCGACACAAAGCCTGAGACTGCCATCAGTTTTCCTAACCAGCACGATAGGTGAAGCATAAGCACTAGTGCTTTCTTGGATCACTCCTTTCTTTTTTGTTATTAACAATTTTTTTATTGATTCCATGCAGCAAATCTCAAATAGGCACAACAGAAAATGCTAAATCAAACCACATGAAATCACAAATTAAAAAAAAAAAAAAAAAACAAACAAAAAAAAAAAACACTAGTCTCTTTCCGCTGCCCCTCCCTGAGAGCTTTCCAAAAAGGCTAGATAGCCCCATTTCCTGATGTATATATCCAGGTTGCCTTGCCTTCTATATACCATCTCCTCGAACGCCGCCACCCTGCCCAACTCGACACACCACTCATGAAATGAGGGTGCATCAGTCAACCTCCATCCCCTGAGGATTACCCATTTACCAATCATCACGCCTGTCAGGACCCAGCTCTCCATATATCCATCACCCATATTCAGGACCGCACCATCACCCAAAATACACAGTCTAGGGCAAAATGAAAATTGAGTGTCCACTACGTCACACATAAAGCTCTGAACCCTCAATCAAAATTCGGATCACTCCTTTATTAAGGAGTTTGGTGATATGTTCTCTTACTTCCCTATACTGAGTGGGTGGGATATGCCTATTAGGCTGGGCCACCAGTACATCATCCACCACGTGAATCTCCTGTTGCATTTTGTCTGTAAAACCGAGGTCTTCATCCTCGAGAGCAAAAACATGAGAGTACTTCATCAACAAATCACTCAGCGCTTGCTGCTGTTCAGGAGTACCACCAATTTGTAGCTTGTTGAGAAACTCTTTGGAGCTGTCCTCCAATAACTGACTGTCTTTTGTGTTTACACTGATCTCTTCAACATCAGCAGAAATTCTCTGAAATCTTACCTCACACGTCTCATTGGACTTCACACTCTAGACATGAGACAAAGTACCAAGTCTGGTTCTGGCCTTTAACCAGATATCTTCTGGGGAGAGGTTCACAACTTGTGTGTAATATGAAACAACAGTTTCTCTGAAGACACAAGAGGGGGAACAACAATCAGACTGCCAGGTAAGGGTGTGTTCACTGGTTCTAACAGGAAGTCCCGTGAACCATCATTTAACATACTCTTTGATGCCTTGACCATTACCATTGTAACTGATGAAGCAGGTATGTGCACCATGTCTTTTCCAGCTTCTCGGACTACGCTTCGCTTCTATAGACTGTTGGCACTCTGCATCTGCTGAAATGCCTCCCTTCAATAAGACTGCAACACCCCACCTTAGGGTAGTATCAAACTCTGCATGAACCGTTTGTCTATATCTGCTAATGATGTTCATGCCAATGAGGGCTGGTACAGCAGAAGTGTTTTGTGAGTCTCTGACTACTAGAAAACCACACTTTGGTAGGGTAATACTCATGGTTTCATCCTCCAACTCAAGATAACCTAGGTAAGGTATGTCACCAGACAGGTGTTCTCTGAAGAAACTCTCAGGAATAGTACTGACTTGTCTTCCTGTATCAAGTAAACAAGAGGCCATTACTCCACTAATCTTTAGATTAGTGACAGGACATTTTTCCACAGCACGCTTGAGTAGTTGGTCATGACAAGTATCGATATTGGCTGAGCCTATGGACTGCCCTTGCACTGCCTGGCTCACAGCGAGCGAGGGTGCAAGTTTCCCTGCTGCACTGACGATTTGTCATTCTCTGTGACAGTGTGTTTGTTTTTCTTCACACATCTCTTAGCTATATGTCCTACACCATTACACCGGAAACATATTGGCTGGCCATCAACTGTAAACCTTGGCTGCATCTTGGGTTTACAATGAGCCACATGTTCTGACTTAATGCAATGCAAAGTGAGTTTCTCGACAGCTTGTGTTAGCTCTCCTATTTCTTTTCCTTGTTCTGCTACAATTTTTAAAACTTCTTCAAACGAAGCAGGGTTTTTCTCTGGTATACCAACAGCAGCGCACTGAGCTTCTGCTGTCTCCGACACAACAATTCTGTTGCTGACTAATTTTGTGACACAAGATTTAGGATCTTCTAGAGACCACACAAGGGCTTCATCTCGCACTTCAATTAGTGTTGACTGTGGCTTGTCTCTCACAAGCTTACGAAGCTCCCTTCTAGGGTCTGTGTCCCTAATCTCCTCAATGAATTGATCTCAGATTGCCAAATTCACATTTGATATTGCATTTGATGACTGTTTCAGGATAGAACTCAGAATTTGAGACAAAGCATGAGGGTAAGCATGAGCATCCTTGCCTTCCATTTGTTTACGGCTATAGAATGTTTATAATAACTGAGACACACTGCGCTTTTCTTGAAAAGCTACTTTCAGGTAAACATCGAGGTCAATTTGGTTCATTCCCCACCCGTAATATGGCCTCTTCTAAGGCTGCACCCTTTAAGAGGGAGAGTATGAGGTCCAACTGGTCCTCTGTGGTCTGATTTCTAGCATATAGTACCCTGTCTGCTTTGACAGTGAACTCATCAACATGTCTCCCATCTTTGCTGAAATCACCACTGAATGGTTGACTGTGACATTCTCTTGGCACATATACATAAGACCTAGTTGGCTCTCTACTCAAATTGGCAATAGCTGTCATGGTCTTGTCATGCTTTCTGTTAAGTTCTTGAATCTGTCCCTGAACATCATGCATACTACTACCTGCACCATGTTCATCATCAGTGTTGCAATACTGGAATATCATCATCAGAATGTGACATTTTGAAATGTTCAAATTATCTCAGTTCAACTCAGTTCACTTGTGGGCAAAAAGTCTCTTAATCAGTCCGTAATGTTGATTTTTTTTTTCTGTCTTCTTCTGGAGCAAAAGGATATATTGGCAAATGTCTGTATAATACTTCTATTTTCTCTGAGTCTGTCACTGGATAGGTGTCTCGTTGAACAGAACTTAGCGGAATCAGGCACTCTCTCTCTCATCCAGCAGTCTCGTCACCTTGCCATGTCACCTCTGGCCGACATCTGTTCACTGGTCAACTGCACCACTGAAGACAGCCTCCACTCTGTGTACCACAGGCATCTATCTTCACCTCCACCATATTTCAAGAAGAACAAAAAAATGTACCTATTGGCTCTCAACTGTCAGATACTCCACTCCTGGTACCAAAAATGTAGCCGGTGGGTTGAAAGTAATCACCACAGGACACAAAACTATTTTTGGGGGGTTTTATCTGATGGCTGATTATTAAAAATGTAATAATTTTTTAAAGTTAGAAGTATGAAAATAATTTATGTTTGAGGTAAATTTCATGCATATTTGCAAAGTAGAATGACCAACTCTACAAAATCGGATGGCTGATTACCAAGATTTTATGTCATGTACTACTCCTTTTTGAACAAAACAGATGGCTTTTCCAACAAATAATGATGTGATTTGGAAAAATATAATTGCAGTAAATAAGAAAATAATCATTGGTACTATATATTGATGAAAATGCATTAAATATATATCCCACGGACATGAAATATACCTGCAAGTATAGAATGACCCCCCAGGCTGATATCTCTGAAAGGCAGGCAGAGATACTAGCTGAGACGTGGGGTCGTCAGGCCAGAACAACAGGTAAAGCTGTGTATCATCTATGTAGCAGTTGTAGGAAAAGCCTTGTGGCTTAATGATGGGTTTGAGCAATGTTGTGTAGATCAAAAAGATGAGGGGTCCAAGCGCTGATCCCTGAGGATCACCAGTGGTTAGCTGATGTGCCTTGAACGCCTCCTCTCCTGGAGACCTTGAAGGATCTACCTGTGAGGTGTGACTCAAACCATCCAAGTGCAGTTCCTGAGATGCCTTGGTCAAAGAGGGTGGACAAAAGGATCTGGTGGTTCACTGTGTCTGAAGCAGCAGACAGGTCTAGGAGAATGAGGACAGATGATCTGAAGTTTGCTCTTGCCAATCGCACGGTTTCAGTTATTGACGAGAGGGCAGTCTCTGCTGAGTGTCCTTTTTTGATGCCAGACTTATGTCTGTTGAGTAGGTTGTTCTGTTAAGGAAAAGTAGACAACTGGTTGAATACAACCCTCTCAAGCGTTTTAGCCAGGAAAGGTAGGAGAGAGACTGATCTGTATTTATCGACTACTTTTGGCATATGTGTTGGTATTTTAAGCAATGGGATTACTCAAGCCTGCTGAAATGTGTTGGGAAAGTTTCCTGTTGTAAGAGATGTGTTGATGATGTGTGTGAGTGCAGGCAAGATTAATGGTCTAATTAAGATCTCCTGAGCTTAGTACGGTAGTCACAAAGTGTCTCCAACAGCCAGGTACTAGAGGGAGTGGCATGTGCTTGCATGGAGGTAAGAGGACAGCCACTATCAAAGCAAGAAATTAATGCTGAGTAAAAGTGCGTGAAGTGAGAGAAGTGAAGATAAAGAAGATTTCTTTGAGTTTGAAATGAGCAAACAAGTTCCCCCACTCTGTCCATTCAGATGACGGGTGTGGGAGGTCAGTAGAGAGGGAGTCGCAGTGTATCTGTGCCAATCCATGTGTGTCAGAGCCAAAACACTGAGCTTTGACTGACTGGTGAAGGCAGGGACGAACTAAGCTTTGGTGACAGCCAACTGGCAGTTCCAGAGTCCAACTGAGAGAGAGGGACTATGGCAGGATTCCCCAATTAGTTTTCACCAAGGGCCAAATTCTGTCAGCAATACAAAGTCAAGGGCCATGGCCGTCGATGTAATGACAGTTTTTTTTGTGCTGCTATTCTTATTTTTATTATTATTATTGTTGTTGTTGTTATTATTATACTATTGTTGTTTTTATTATTAAAAGAGTCACACATAAATATTCTGATTTTTTATTAGTTATTTTTCTCAGTATTAGTAGCCTTTTTTATTTATTCAAACAATTATGAATATTTTGTTTGTATACAGATACACAAAACTACACAAATTTGCCTGCTAAAAAAAAAAAAAAACATAGTCAGTGTCTTAGTGCAGAAAACTGAATCAGAACTGATCTAAACTAGCCACTAATTGACAAAGCTTACCTTAACTGTCACTGAAGTGCAGTACAGTCTCCTGGCTGACAACAGCTACAAGTCCAGTACAACAGAAAGCACAGCAAGCAAGCGACAGCTACTGTTCACCCTGACAGACAAAATGCTTATCCTGTAGTCAACAGCAATGAGTCAAGTTATATTCAGGGATGGAAACTCCTCACCTTTCGGCTAAATTTGCTGTTTTGAAAACAAAATTGGTCAATTTTGTGATTCATGCGGATCCGAAGATTTTTTGTTTTGGGGGTACTCCCGCTTGATTGATTACAGCAGCAGCCACTCACGTGCTTGGCAATCGCAGTCCTACCGAGGCAGATCGCTTGACTGATTACAGCTACAGCCAATCAGCGTGTGCACAGTGATTCTGCGCTGACAGGAATGGAACGTGAACTCTGAAGAAGCGGCACTCTGAATGACCTGGTACATGTACTTACTGACTGACTGAATGAGAGGGACATGTGGTTCATTCACTTTGGCATCGGCATGTGAGTCTACCTTGTTCATCAAGGAGGTAAAATTGTGGAAGAGCTATGATTAGTGTGTAGAAGTGTTTTAGAAGAATATTTCAGCTCCTTACATTGCAAGAGAATGGGTGCCAAAATTTTTAAGCTCCAAAATCCACATAAGGGCAACATAAAAGTATTCCATAAGACTCCAGTGGTTAAATCCCATTCACTAGCATTGTATGGAGCTACAGAGCTGAAATATTCTTCTTAATTCACAGCTGGGATGCCAGGAGGGTGAGTAAATCATGAGGGTGAGTAAATCGTTTTTGGTGAACTATCCCTTTAAGGAGTTTCCATATATCTTTCTTCAGCTCTGCCAAATACATTAAAGTCTATGAAGTGACACGTCAGTGCAATCACGGCTCCAACTTTACACCAAAGTGTTTTTCAAACACATTTTAGCCTAAAAAATTATGACTTTGAGAGTACAAAGCAAGAAGAACTATATAAAAAAAAGTTCAAAATGTATTAAGAGATATTGAATATCTCGTAATTTCTTTTGATAAAATATTACCTTATCATTTCCGAGTATCCTGAGACCCCAGATATTGAACTACAGTAGTTACATTAATCAAGAAAACACTAAGATCTTAACATAAACAGGTCCTGTTTTTACTTTCTACAGTCAAAGCAATTGTCAGTATTTTTCAGTGTTTATTGTGCACATCTCCTGCTTTCTTGCATTGCAAACTCATCAAGTCAGGCTTTCTGCAACACTTGTCACATGGAGGGAAAGCGAGGCTTGATGCAACTCAAGTGAAATGCACATTACACTGACGAAAGGACATTATTGATACTCAATTGAAGTTGGCATGATATGAAAATTCACCCGATCTATTTTCTAAATGCATGTTATTTTTTGTTATTAACAATTTTTATTGATTACAAACTTTAACACAAACAACACATGAAAACACGGAATCAACTTTTATCAATATATGCTATATGATATAATTTTATCAATATTATTTTATATGTTTATTTATTATATTAATACCTGCCCCATCACCCAACATACAAAGTCTGGGGCAGAATAAAATCTTTGTGCCCAAGACCTCACAGATAAAACTCTGAACCCCTGACCAAAACTCTTGAATCTTAGTACAGGACCAAAAAACATGGGCTATGTCCCCATCCTCCAACTGCCATCGCCAGCAAGTAGGTGTCTTTAAGGCCAAGCCTATACAATATAGAGGGAGTCCAATAAAAACAATGCAGTATCTTAAATTGAATGGGGCACACCCTTGCATCCCTAGACATAGACTTCTTCCAGTACTAAATTCAAGTCTCTCTCCCATAACTTCTTAAGAGGTGTTAAAACCCTGTCCCCTAGACTCTGAATTAGCCAGGAATAGTATGCTGAAGCTAAAAGCAGCAAGCACCATCTCAAGAGTGTCTGCCGCTTTAGGGGGCTGCGTATGACACCCAAAGGTGGTGCAGAATAGATGGCGCAGCTATAAGTACCTGAAGAATTGAGATCTGGTAATCCCAAACTGCTGTATAATATTTTCAAAGGATCTCAACACTCCGTTTTCATACAGGTCACCCAGCGTAGTAACACCCATCTCAATCCATTCTGTCCAGCAGAAAGGGGACTTTTTAATGCACAATTTAGGGTTTAATCAAATACTTGCGGCAACGTTCAGATAAATGTCCGAATTGAACACATGAGACTTTTGTCCACACTAAATGCATGTGCGAGATAATGGGATGTGTCTTTACTTCTCTGGGCAGCTTGGTAGAAAGACTTTGCAATGGCAAGATAGGGGCAAAGACCTTCTGTTCAATAAAGAGCCAGTGAGGAGCTCTCTCAGGTGGAAGCAACCAATGCGCCAAATGTCTGAGACCAAAAGCATTATAGTAAAACAAAATCTGGGGAGACCTAACCCACCTTTATCAATTGGCCTGTGTAACTTGTTAAACTGCATCCAAGGACGTGTACGATTCAAGATAAAGGATTTAGGTATACTATCAAATTGTTTAAAATAAAAGAGGGGAACTTCAATGGGGAAAGACTGTAGTAGGTAGTTGAATTTTGGAATACAATTCATTTTAATAACATTAACCTTCCCAATCATAGATAAATGTAATGAAGCCCACCTGCTCACATCACTCGAAAACCTTTTTATTAAGGGGTCAAAATTAACTCAAATTTGCTGGGAATAGAATGCCCAAATACTTAATGCCCTGTTTGGGCCACTGGAAGGCTCCCGGCTGGAAAGCTGTTACTGGGTAGTATGCTGTCAGAGCCAAAGCTTCAGATTTAGACCGATTGACTCTGTATCCTGAGAACTTAGAAAGGGAATTAATAATTCTGTGGAGGCAAGGCATAGATCTAGAAGGGTCAGAGATGAATAATAAAATATCATCTGTGTAAAGCAAAAGCTTATGCGCCATCCTCCCGCCACCACCCCTGGAAAATTATCCTCCTTTCTTATCGCGGCTGCTAATGGTTCCAGGGCAAGACAGAACAATAATGGGGAAAGAGGGCAACCCTGCTTGTAAAATAATCTGAAATTAATCCATTTGTTTGTACAGCCACTACTGTACAAAGTAACTCTATTAAGTAATTTAATCCATCCAATAAAAGTATTCCCGAACCCATACATTTCCAAAATCTTAAAAAGATAATCCCATTCTACCATATCAAACACCTTTTCGGTGTCAAGTGAGCTGGCAGCGACCGGAGTCTGGTCATTCGCTACTGACCACATGATATTGATGAAACCCCTAATGTTATCAGAAGAGCTGTGGTCCTGAATAAACCCCACCTGATCTACATGTATAAGAGAAGTCATAACTTTACTCAATCGATTAGCCAAACAGTATTTTTGATAGTATTTTTACATTTAGCTGGATCAGGGAAATTGGACGGTAACTCTTACACTCGCTTGGATCCTTGCTCTGGGTTGGCGGAAGTTTTCCATTCTTTAATGATTCTGTATAAACTTCTAACAAAAGTGGAGCCAGTTCTGTAGCATAAGATCTAAAAAATTCAGCAGCAAAGCAGTCCGGCCCTGGAGCCTTGCCTCTAGGCAAGGCCTTAATTACCTCACCAAGCTCCTCCAAGGTTATCTCAGAATCAAGATAATTGTTTTGCTCAGTCGTAAGTTTAGGGAGTTCTAATGGTTCCACAAAGTTTCTAATATCCTCATCAGTAGATGAAGACCTGGAACTATAAAGATCAAGATAGAATTCTTTAAAAGCTTTATTAATATCAATGGCTGAGGTAAATATTTCACCACCAGCAGATTTCACTGAGGTAATGGTAGAAAAAGACTCTCTCTGTTTTATGTATCTAGCCAAAAGCTTCCCTGCTTTGTCCCCCGACTCAAAGTATGACTGTCTTGCCCTGAATAGCCAAAACTCCACCTTCCATGACAAAATAGTATTATATCTGTATTTCAATCGGGTCAATTCTCTGACACCATCAGACTACATTCAACACTTCAGCTCTGCCTTGGCACTTTTAATATTCCCTTTCAACAATATTCCCCGAGTTCTTGTGCTTTGGATTTTTTGATGAATGAGGCATACTGTATGATCCGGCCCCTAAGAACCGCCTTAAGTGCCTCCCAAGCCACACCCACAGAGGATACTGAGGACCAGTTGGTCTCCATATAAATATTGATTTCAGCCTTTAACATTTGTTGAAATTCAGGATTTTGAAAAAGGGATACATTAAAGTGCCAACTATATGATTTCTTTTTCTCCATATTTGGCAACACCTCTAAACTCACCAGGGCGTGATCTGGGACTAAGATATTTCCAATTGAGCAATCAACAACAGATTAAATGAGGGACTTATAAAATCCATTCTAGAATAAATCTTATGGACTGATGAAAGAAATGTATAGTCCCTACCAGATTCAAAAGTCTCCAAATATCTGTAAGACCAAGATTTTTACACATCCTGTGAAACATCAATGTTGCTCTAGGGAGCTTTCACACTTTTGCTTCACTATGATCAAGAACTGAGTCCAACAAAAGATTAAAGTCTCCTCCCAATATTATATCATGAGGGGTGCCAGCGTCTTGCAACATCCCTTCAAGATCTATAAAAAAGCCCTGATCATCAGTGTTAGGTGTGTAAATATTAGCCAAAATAAACCTTTGCCCCTGAAATTCAGCTAAAACTATAATGACTCTTCCTAATTTATCTTTAATCTGTTTGAGACATTTGAATTGTAGATGCTTACTTATCAGTGTAATGACTTCCCTGCTCTTACTTGAGCCAGCACTAAAGAAAACATGTTCACCCCATATCATCCCAAATTTTTCAGCTTCCTGTGGGGAAAGATGTGTTTCTTGAAGAAACACTATCATATTTCACTATCAGTTTAAGCAGATAAATAACTTTCCTTCTTTTTATGGGGTTTCCTCAACCCATTCACATTCCATGTGGAGAGAGACAATCCACTCATTTTAACATTTGACATTTTGACTTATTAGAAAAAAATAGATTGTGTGTCAAAAACAAGATTATAAAGACCACATTCCAACATTAGTGCAACAATCAAACCCCGAGCTACCCCCCGAACCAAACAAACAGAAAAAAGAAAAACGTGCGCATTAACCCCACGCACAACAGCGCTAACTGGCGTCCATCCGTCCATCCCTCTAAACTCAAAAATCCATATACGCCTACGAGAGCCCCCTCGACAACTTTGCCATCAGTTTGCTCAAGTCCGGTGCTTCTATACAAATTTCGTGTGACAGAATTACATAACAGAAGAAAATCTATAAATCATAAGTGCAGAAGATGACCTAATCCTTCCAATGTTCTGCAAAATAAATATTCCACAAAACAAACTCCATTCAATAGGAGGCACAAGTACAAAGAACGAGCAGATTCATCAACAACTGTCCCAAAGGAGTTATTCCACAAAACAAACTCCAGCCGCTAGGCAGAACCATCACAAGAAGAAACAAAAAAGGCGCCCAGTTTCCTCGTACAGTCAAGTGAATGTTCAGCGAGTCAAGCTCACATGGGAGCAACATGAAAATCACCAAATGGCTTTATCGTTCCAATGACTTTATGAAAGACATCGCTTGTTGTGGGCATGTAAATATTTTGCAGCCATCCTTAGTATCTATTCTAAATTTGGCCGGAAACATAAGTGCAAAAGCAATCTTCCGTTGATGTAAGAGTTTCTTGCATTCCTTGAATCGATCATGTTTCTCTCTTGTTGAATTGGCAAAGTCTAGGAACAAGAAAATGTTGTGGTTCTTCCAAGAAAGCTTTCCTTTACTCCTCCCCTCGCGTAACACAAGATCTTTATCGGATGATCTCAGAAATTTGGCCTGTCTCCCTCAGCGGATCTCCGAGCCGGGACCCTGTGAGCTCGCTCAATTTCCAGCTTATGGCCTGTTATGTCGAGCACACTTAGGAATTTCACCATATCTCGGCCTTCCTCGTTCTCAGGAATTCCAACAATTTGGACGTTGTTTCAGCAATTACGATTCTCAAGGTCTTCCAACTTTTCCCAGATGCACTGCAAATTTGCCTTGGTCACTAGTGGATTAGCAGCTAATTCCCTCTCCAATGACTCCAGATAATCGATCTGTTTCTCGACATCCCCGATTCTTGTAAGCAACTCAACCCCAACTCAACCGCAATCGATCGACGTATTACAGCAAGATCCTCCACGTCCGCAACGACCTTTGTCAGCATCACAGACATGCTGGACAGTTGACGTTGAACTTCTTCCACCGCACCGTCCAAATTGAGTCCCTGGTCTGCGGCCCTGTCAGAGGTATCAGCTTGAGCATGTAAGTGTCTTTTAATGTCTCCAGAGCCCGAGGATTTTGAATTCTTTGACATATTGTCTTCATAGAACGGTTATGAGACAGAGTGTATTGAATCTCACCGGTTTATGACACAAAAAGAATTAAAAACTAGCAAAGTGCGCAGAGCTCGCCATTCACACGTCTGACCCTCGCATGGTGTCATGCGACTCCGGTTGGTTTGATTTATTTACTCTGTGACTGAATCTAGGCCCTTGTGTTTTGTCTCATGCTGTGTGAATGCACTTGGGTTTGTGTTTTCTCATTCCCTTGTGCATTCGTGTCTGTCTTCAGTGAGAACCTGGCCCTCTCATTTGCCTTGTTATCTGTCTGATTATTAGTTGATTGTTTTCACTTGCCCTCCTCGTTATCTCCTTGTTTCCTTCCCTATTTAACCCCATTGTGTTTTTTGTCTTGTGCTAGTTCGTGGTGGATGTTTCCCAGTTAGGTGTCTGTCAGTCGGTTCCTGTCCCATCATCTGGTTTGTCACCCTGGACTGTGTTTTTCCCCTTTTGGGTAGTTTTTGTTATATTTTTGTATTAATGAAAGCCCATATAGCTACTCTGTGTTTGAGTCCTGCCATTTCCTCCACAAAACCTGACAGAATGAACTGGCCAGTTTTGGACTCAGCAGCACCCCGGGGGTCCATTAGAGAGTGTTCAGCCCTTCATTCCCTCAGTCAGGGGGAGGCAGATGTGTATCTATGAATTCCATCCCGAATTGACTGCGGAAATGCATGTAGATACAGTCTCCTTTTTTATTTGGCTGATGAAGGCTTTAGTTGGCATTTATTTATTGTCTATGTATTCCATTTTAAGATGGTGTAGTCCATCATATGACCAAGATGATGCTGGCGGAGGTCAGCAAGTTATGCCTCGCAGTTCGCCTGGAAGCTTGGCAGTACAAAGTCCATCCTAAGCCCGATGTGCAGGCATTGGACAGTGAAGTATCCCATGTATTTCGGTTGGATTTCGCAGCAGTTCATCCTCTGTGATGTCCATCATAGAAGATTTAAGTGATGCGGTCAAAGCACCCCTCGCTGTCTGGATGGCATAAGCTGCAGTTAGTAGTCATCACTCAGCGACACATAGCAGTGGGAGTGGGACATCGGGCTGAACCGAAGCTGAATCTAGCTCTCCCTCTCGCTCACACCCTGGTGGGAACAGAGAAAAACAAAAATTAATATGACAGCCTCAACCAACCGCAGGGTAAATGCTTATTAAATGCTACAAACCCTTTGCTGCATCTGGGAGGCCTTCCTCATGTTTTCCCCGTCCCACTCCAGGCTTTCCGTCTAACTGGCGAACAAGAGAAGAGTGATGTCACCATGTTTATCCAACTGTGCCTTCTCTGCCCACACTTATGCTTGCATTTTCCACCACTGTGGTGGGCTGAGCAAGAGACAGACACAGTGGGCATGGCGTCAAGCCTCAGAGAGACATTTATTGAAAACAATAATAAACATAAAATGTTCATAAATAGGGAAAATAGTGTCCATGGTGTAAATTGTCCAAAATAAAGGGGGAATCTGGCATCCTTGCATTGAAACGTGGCTCTGTGAAGGTCGGGGATGTGTCCATGGAATGGCCAAGGCATGAGCGGGGTCCGACGGCCGCACGCTCTCCCCTCCTAGGTCTGTGGCATGTGGGGCGGCGGCGTCCTGGCTTCCCAGGCCCTCAGCAGGTGAGAGGGGAAGGCGGCCCGGCCTCTAGCCCTTCGTCCGCAATGCGTGCTGTCCTCCCACGGCGACGCATCTAATTTGCACCGGGGGTCTGAGGAGTGGGTCCGGTGAGGCATCTATTTCTCTGAACCCTCCTTGCTTTGGTCCTGGGTGTGCGAGGATGCCAGTGTGTGCACACATGGAGAGTAGGAGCCAGCTTCCTGAGAAGAGGTGCGCTCTACGTTTATTTGGCAGCGGTGATGAGGCCAAACACACATCAGGTGTGCCTCGTTCCAACCCGCCCAAATGAAGATTATTAATTATGCACCTCTTCTCTCTACTGCCCACTCCTGTCGTGAGCCTGTCTGAAGGATGGCTCTCAGAGGCGATGACGAGATGGAGGGGCGGGTCGTTCCGCCAAACTCCTGTAACCAGGGCGCTTTCAACAGGATTCTCAGTGGGTGCATCACTGAGTGGGGAGAACCTGTTGGAAACTCTAACAGGAACGGGAGAGTGGTGTCATGTTGCCCTGCAAGTATGCCGCAGACACTGCACCCAAATGCCCTGCTGCAGGGTCTCTACTGCCGGTACCGATGTGTGTGTGCTGCTCGCTGTACTGGCTGCATCCAAAACAGCATCTACCGGCTTCTCTTTCTCACTGACCTCCACTAGAGTTCGGATGTGTGTCTCTAACTCATTAATCTTCTCCGTCATGCTAACTAATTACTTACATTTATGTAAATCCCTCACTGCTGACGGATGAAGCTATAGTAAACGTGGCATGCAGTGCATGTAGCGATAACGTGTGTTAGTGCCTTCACTTACCACAGTTTTTTGTTGTATAGGTGTTGAGGGTATAAGGGTACTTTACTGTATCTCAAGTGCTGAGTCCACCCCTTAAATTGGCAACTCAAAGTCTAAAAGTGGCTAAAAGTGTGAAGTGTTTGAAACTTTAGCAGAGTTTCTCTAAACTAGCCACTAATTTACAAAGCTTACCTTAACAGTCAGTTACAACAGTCAGTACAGTACAGTTACAACAACAGTTAATAACTGGACACCAGTGTAAAAAAAAATGAACTCTTACATTAAGGGGCAATGTTTGCCCCCTGGATTTGATTTTCATGAGGCATTTTTGTTTACCTTCATTAGGACATACTTTTTTCTAACCATTTAATACAAGTGGTCACATCCATTAATGTCTATTACTAGAAGTTTAAGTCAGAAGTTTACATACTCTTAGGTTGAAGTCATTAAAACTCATTTTTAACCACTCCACAGATTTAATATTTGCAAAATATAGTTTTGGAAAGTCATTTAGGACATCTACTTTTTGTATGACACAAGTAATTTTTCAGACAATTGTTTACAGACAGATTGTTTCACTTTTAATTGACTATATCACAATTCCAGTGGGTCAGAAGTTTACATACACCAAGTTAGCTGTGCCTTTAAGCAGCTTGGAAAATTCCAGAAAATGATGTCAAGCCTTTAGCCAATTAGCTTCTGATAGGATGTGTACTGAATTGGAGGTGTACCTGTGGATGTATTTTAATGCCTACCTTCAAACTCAGTGCCTCTTTGCTTGACATCATGGGAAAATCAAAAGAAATCAGCCAAGGCTTCAGAAAAAAAAATTGTGGACCTCCACAAGTCCGTTTCATCCTTGGGAGCAATTTCCAAATGCCTGAAGGTACCATGTTCATCTGTACAAACAATAGTACGCAAGTATAAACACCATGGGACCACACAGCCATCATACCGATACCGATCAGGAAGGAGAGGCATTCTGTCTCCTAGAGATGAATGTGGTTTGGTGCAAAAAGTGGAAGATATAGGTTAAGTGAATTGGGCCTTGGCCAAAAATTCATTGGATTATATTTTCTAAACAAATTGATGAATCAAAATTTGTTTGATATATTTTTGTCATTAGTGTCTCTAGATGATACATGCAAATTTTGTGCAAATCAGATCTGAGGAGTTGTTGTCTAGGCGGAGTTCAAAAAAGTAGTTTTTTCCCCCAGAAAACTCAAAATGGAGGATGGAATTGAAATTGTTGATAGAAGTTTTGTTTCGCTACTGTGTAAGACTGCAAACACCATACAGTACCTACGAAGTAATTAGAGTACATAGTAATTAAATTTCTTTACATCTGACATATTTGTTCTTTCAAATTTGACAATTTTGGTAATTTTCTCCTCATGTCCAAACTGCTTGGACTCCAATAATTGCCACAAAAAAAAATAAAAAATAAAAAAAAAATAATAGAAATAAAAGCTAGATCATCTTTGTTTCAGTAGCTTTGTATGATAGCCAGTAATGGCTAACAATATGTGTAATTATGCAAATGTAAAGAAAAGTAAACCTGCAGCGATATGTAAGCGACACACTCCGCAGGCTTGAATTGAACTTTATTCGGACCAACCCCTGAGATAGTCTCAATATGCTTTGCTTTAACAGCTGTCAGACCCTTGGAATGAACATGTGAAAACACCTATGAGTCTCATGTTTTGGCTTGAGGTTAAGTTCAAGATCAAGGGTTGTAGGAATCTCAGAGTGTCCATTATTAGTCTGACTCAGGTCACAAACAAAAGCAAAAAGTTACTCCTGTCTTTTTCTGCCAGTGTTTAATGAGCATGGAACCAGGTCAATCATGTGCATTGTAAGCCCTTTTTTTTTTTTTTCAAAATCAGAGCAGTTCATGGAATGAATGTGCCACATTTTATAAACTGTGAAAATGTACAGTATTTGTTTCTCCAGAGAAATACACATACATTGCAAATTCTGAGTGCAACCTGCAGGCAAAGGACATTACGCTGAAGGGGTTGTAAGGGTCAGCTCTCACACACAATGTAATCTCATTGACCTTACTCACATTCTTGTCTGATACCACACCTGTGCAACAGAGCTCCTTCCTCAAGTGTGACGGGGCCATGGAGTCCTGCTGCGAGGGTGTGAGAACTGCGTGTGTGCGTGTGCGTGCATGCGTGCGCGTGTCTCACTCCTCTTCTCCTGGCCTTGCGGAAAGGTGAGAAATCTCAGATTAGCCATCTGGCCAAGAAACCTTTTTCAGCCCTGACGTCATTCTAATCAGGTCTCAACAAGTAGCCTCTGCATTGGATTGTCACCACTGCTCCATACTGCTAAACAAGGAATAGAATAGATGTCTAAGAACTATATTTGCTCCAGACCACAATTTTTAACTATTGAACAATTCATTGGAACAAACACGCATAGTAATGTGTTAATACTATGCTAATAGTTCTGGTAAATTAAACGGGGTGTAAGCTTTATTATTCTATGATCAAATCCAGTTAATTAGAAATGTGACTGCCCTGAAGTAATTTGTAATATGGAGATAAATTTATTAGTGAGACAGTTCTGCATTTCTAAATTACCTGGAGCTGAATGTTTAAAAATGGCCAGCTATATATATATATATATATATATATATATATACACACATACAGTTTAAGCCAGAAATTTACATATACTTAGGCTGAAGTCATTAAAACTCATTTTTTAACCACTCCACAGATTTCATCTTAGCAAACTATAGTTTTGGCAAGTCATT
Source organism: Myxocyprinus asiaticus (assembly GCF_019703515.2). NCBI lineage: Eukaryota > Metazoa > Chordata > Actinopteri > Cypriniformes > Catostomidae > Myxocyprinus > Myxocyprinus asiaticus. Next base: position 18,516,055 of record NC_059355.1, read on the forward strand.
TAGGACATCTACTTTGAGCACGAGTAATTTTTCCAACAATTGTTTACAGACAGATTGTTTCAATTTTAACTGACTATATCACAATTCCAGTGGGTCAGTAGTTTACGCACACTAAGTTAATTGTGCCTTTAAGCAACAAATTTCAGAAAATGAGGTAAAGCCTTTAGGCAGTTAGCCAATTAGCTTCTGATAGGCTAATTGGAGGTGTACCTGTGGATGTATTTTAAGGTCTACCTTCAAACTCAGTGCCTCTTTGCTTGACATCATTGGAAAATCAAAAGAAATCAGCCAAGACCTCAGAAAAAACATTGTGGACCTCCACAAGTCTGGTTCATCCTTGGGAGCAATTTCCAAACGCCTGAAGGTACCACGTTCATCTGTACAAACAATAGTATGCAAGTATAAACACCACGCAGCCATCATACTGCTCAGGAAGGAGAGGCATTCTTTCTCCTAGAGATGAACGTAGTTTGGTGCAAAAAGTGCAAATCAATCCCAGAACAACAGCAAAGGACCTTGTGAAGATGCAGGAGGAAACAGGTAGACAAGTATCTATATCCACAGTAAAATGAGTCCTATATCGACATAACCTGAAAGGCTGCTCAGCAAGGAGGAAGCCACTGCTCCAAAACTGCTATAAAAAGCCAGACTACAGTTTGCAAGTACAAATGGGGACAAAGATCTTACTTTTTGGAGAAATGTCCTCTGGTCTGGTGAAACAAAAATTGAACTGTTTGGCCATAATGACTATTGTTATGTTTGGAAGAAAAAGGGTGAGGCTTGCAAGATGAAGAACACCATCCCAACCGTGAAGCATGGGGGTGGCAGCATCATGTTGTGGGGGTGCTTTGCTGTAGGAGGGACTGGTGCACTCACAAAATAGATGTCATCATGAGGAAGGAAAATTATGTGGATATATTGAAGCAAAATCTCAAGACATCAGCCAGGAAGTTAAAGCTCATTCGCAAATGGGTATTCCAAATGGACAATGACCTCAAGCATACCTCCAAAGCTGTGTCAAAATGGCTTAAGAACAACAAAGTCAAGGTACTGAAGTGGCCATCACAAAGCCCTGACCTCAATCCGATAGAAAATTTGTGGGCAGAACTGAAAAAGCTTGTGCGAGCAAGGAGGTCTACAACCCTGACTCTGTTACACAAGTTCTGTCTGGAGGAATGGGACAAAATTCCAGCAACTTATTGTAAGAAGCTAGTGGAAGGCTACCCAAAACGTTTGACCGAAGTTAAACTATTTAAAGGCAATGCTACCAAATACTAACAAAGTGTATGTAGTTTTCTGAACCACTGGGAATGTGATAAAAGAAAAGCTGAAATAAATCAATATCTCTACTATTATTCTGACATCTCACATTTTTTTCAATTAACATATTTATTGATTAATAAACGTATAACAAAATTAAAAAAAAACAACATATATACACTGAATCAACATTTAACATTTAGGTGTAGCGCGGAGGAGGGCAGGGCCGGACGGACCCCCGGACCCCAATCAGCCTGATGAGGCGAGCGAGGGATAAAGGCGACCGAAGACGGCAGCTCGAGAGAGAGAGAGAGAATTATGGGCAGCTGCCCTGTATGTGTTTGTGAAGCTGATTGGGGTCCAGGCATCCGTCATTCCGCCTGGCCTCACCCTCCTCCGCGCTACAAGGGGCAAGAATTTCCTGTTCAATACAAAACCAGGGAGGGGCTATCTCAGGTGGAAGTGACCAATGAGCCAAATGTCTGTGTCTATGTAACTTATTAAAATATAGTCTTGGATGCTTACCATTCCAAATGAAGGACTTCACTATGCTATCAAATTGCTTGAAGTAAGAATGGGAGACATATATAGGGAGAGATTGTAACAGGTAGTTAAATTTTGGAATACAAATCATTTTGATAACATTAACCTTCCCAATCATAGATAAATGTAATGAAGCCCACCTGCCCACATTGCTCAAAAACCTTTTTATTAAGTGGTCAAAATTAACTAACTAAATCAGACAAATTTGCTGGGAATAAAATGCCCAAATACTTAATGCTGTTTGGGCCACTGGAAGGCAACCGGCTGGAAAGCCGTTACTGGGCAGTACGCTGTCAGAGACAAAGCTTTGGATTTAGACCAATTGACTCTGTATCCCGAGAACTTAGAAAAGGAATTAATAATCCTGTGGAGGCAAGGTATAGATCTAGTGGGGTCGGAGACGAATAATAAAATATCATCTGTGTAAAGCAATAGCTTATATGCCACACCTCCCACCATCACCCCTGGAAAATCATCCTCCTTTCTTATCGTGGCTGCTAATGGTTCCAGGGCAAGACAGAACAATAATGGGGAAAGAGGGCAACCCTGCAGGGTGCCCCTATCCAGAGTAAAATAATCTGAAATTAATCAATTTGTTTGTACCGCCGCTACCAGGTGTCTATAAAGTAACTTGATCCATCCAATAGAAGTATTCCCGAACCTGTATATTTCTAAAATCTTAAAAAGATAATCACATTCTACCATATCAAATGCATTTTCGGCATCAAGTGAGATGGCAGTGACCAGAGTCTGATCATTAGCCACTGACCACATGATATTGATGAAACACCTAATGTTATCAGAAGACCTGCAGCCCTGAATAAACCCCACCTGATCTATATGTATAAGAGTTGTCATAACTTAATCGGTTAGCCAGAATTTGTGACAATATTTTTACATCTAGCTGGATCAGGGAAATTGGACAGTAACTCCTACACTCATTTGGATCTTTGTCCTTTTTAAGAATCAGACTGATCTGGGCTTGTGTCATGGTTGGCGGAAGCTTTCCATTCTTTAATGATTCCATATAAACTTCTAACAAAAGTGGAGCCAGTTCTGTAGCATAAGATCTAAAACATTCAGTGGCAAAACCATCTGGCCCTGGAGCCTTGCCTGTAGGCAAGGCCTTAATTACTTTGCCGAGCTCCTCCAAGGTTATCTCAGAATCAAGATAATTTTTTTTGCTCAGTCATAAGTTTGGGGAGTTCTAATGGTTCCACAAAGTTTCTAATATCTTAATTGGTAGACGAAGATGTGGAACTATAAAGATCATGATAGAATTCTTTAAAAGCATTATTAATATTAATGGCTGAGGTAAATATTTCACCACCAGCAGATTTCACTGAGGGAATGGTAGAAAATGACTCTGCTTTATATATCTAGCCAAAAGCTTCCCTGCTTTTCCCCCTGACTCAAAGTATGACCGGCTTACCCTGAATAGCCATAACTCTACCTTCGGCGACAAAATAATATTATATCTGAAATTCAATCAGGTCAATTCTCTGAGGCCATCAGATGACATTCAGCACTTCAGCTCTGCCTCTGCACTTTTAATATTCCCTTCCAACTCCATGAGTTCTCGTGCTTTGAATTTTATGATGAATGAGGCATACTGTATGATCCGATGCCTAAGAACCACTTTAAGTGCCACCCAAACCACGCCCACAGAGGATACTGAGGACCAGTTGGTCTCCATATAAACATTGATTTCAGCCTTTAACATTTGTTGGAATTCAGGATTTTGCAAAAGGGATACATAAAAGTGGCAACTATATGATTTCTTTTTCTCCATATGTGGCAGCACCTCTAAACTCACCAGGGCATGATCTGAGACTAAAATGTTTCCAGTTGAGCAACCAACAACAGATGAAATGAGGGACTTAGATATAAATAAATATATATATATATATATATATATATATATATATATATATATATATATATATATTCTAGAATAAATCTTATGGACTGATGAAAAAAATGTATAGTCCCTACCAGATTGATTAAAAAGTCTCCAAAAATCTGTAGCACCAAGATTTTTACACATCCTGTGAAGCGTCAGTGTTGCTCAAGGGGGCTTATACACTTTTGCTTCACTACGATCAAGGACAGAGTCCATTGAAAGATTAAAGTCTCCTCCCAATATTATATCATGAGGGGTGCCAGTGGCTTGCAACATCTCATCATCAGTGTTAGGTGCGTAAATATTAGCCAAAATCTACCTTTGCCCCTGAATTTTTGCTAAAACAGTAATTACTCTTCCTAATTTATCTTTAATCTGTTTGAGACATTATCAATTAATGATACTTATCAATGTAATGACTCCCCTGCTCTTACTTGAGCCAGCACAAAAGAAAACATGTCTACCCCATATTTTCCCAAATTTTTCAGCTTCTTGCGAGGAACTATGCATTTCTTGAAGAAACACTATATAATATTTCTTACGTTCAAGAAAACAGATAACCTTCTTTCTTTTTATGGGGTGCCCCAACCCATTCACATTCCAAGTGGAGAGAGATAATCCACTCATATTGACACTTGATATTTTGACATTAGAAAAATTAAATTGTGTGTCAAAAATAAAATTATAAAGACCACATTCCACATTGGTGCAACAATCAACCCCCGAACTTTCCCCAGAACAAAACAAACAGAAAAAAGAAAAACAGGCGCATTAACCCCACGCACAACAGCGCCAAATGGCATCCATCCCTCTAAACTCAAACAGTCCATGTACGCCTACAAGAGTCCCTGCAACAACTCTGCTGTCCGGTGCTTCTATAGAATAATCTGTAAAACATAATTACACAACAGAAGATAATCTATAAAACAAACTCCAGCCCAAAAGTGGAATAAACACCAAAAATAAAATGTGTAGATTCATCCATTTAATTGTCTCGAAGGTGTGTTCCTCCACAAAACAAGCTCCAGTCTCTAGCGGAACCAGCACAAAAAAAAAAAAAAATCAAAAAGAAATGGGCCATTCAGTTCTTCAGGCAGTCAAACTCCAATGTCCTGCAAGACATATTGCACAGAACCAAATCCAGCCAACAGGAGGCATAAGCACCCAAAACGAGCAGATTCATCCACAAGCTGTCCCGAAGAAATTATATTACACAAAACAAACTCCAGCCGCTAGGCGGAACCAGCACAAAGCGAAATAAAAAAAGGCGCCCAGTTTCCTTGGGCAGTCAAGTGTATGTTCAGTGAGACAGGTCCACTAGGCAGCAACATGAAAATCCCCAAATGGCTTACTCACACCAATGTTTTTATGTAGGATAATGCTTGCTGTGGGCATGTAAATTCTCTATGGCCATCTTTAGTATCTATTCTCAGTTTGGCCGGGAACATCAATTCAAAAGCGATCTTCCGTTGATGTAAGAGTTTCTTGCATTCCCTGTATCGTTCACGTTTCTCTCTTGTCGAATTCGCAAAGTCTAGGAACAAGAAAATTCTGTGGTTCTTCCAAGAAAGCTTTCCTTTACTCCTCGCGTAACACGAGATCTTTATCGGATGATCTCAGGAATTTGGCCAGAATTGATCGGGGCCTGTCGCCCTCCACAGATCTCCAAGCCGGGACCCTGTGAGCTAGCTTGATTTCCAGCTTATGGCCTGTTATGTTGAGCAGACTCAGGAAGAGCTTGTCTAGGAATTTTACCATATCTCTGCCTTACTCATGCTCAGGAATTCCAACAATTCAGATATTGTTTCGTCGATTACGATTCTCCAAATCCTCCAGTTTTTCCCAAACGCGTTCCAAGTCTGTCTTGGTCGCTAGCAGTTTAGCAGCTAATTCCCTCTCCGATGTCTCCAGATAATCGATCCGTCTCTCGACGTCCGACAATCTTGTAACCAACACAGAGAATTTAGACTCCATGGAAGTAATCGATCGCCGTATTATAGCAAGATCCTCCAAGTCTGCAACGACTTTCGTCAGCATTGCCGACACATTCATCAATTCATGCCGGATTTCTTTCAGTTCACCGTCCAAATTGAGTCCGGGGCTTTCAGACTGCCACTGAGGGGAATTTGCTTGAGCACGTAAGTGTCTTTTAATGTCTCCAGAGCCCAAGGATTTTGAATTCTTTGACATACTGTCTTCATAGAACAGTTATCTCAACGGTTTATGACTCAAATAGTAATAAAACTAGCTAAGTGCTCAGAGCTCACCGTTCACACGTCTGCTCCTCACATGGTGTCACGTAACTCCTTTTGACATCTCACATTCTTAAAATAAAGTAGTGATCCTAACTGACCTAAGACAGGGAATGTTTTCTATGATTAAATGTCAGGAATTGTGAAAAGCTAAGGTGTATGTAAACTTCTTCAACTGTATATATATATAGAGAGAGAGAGAGAGTACTGTGCAAAAGTTTAGGCACATACGATGTTTCACAAAAGCATTTATCTTAAGATGGTTATTTATATTTTCAGCTTTAGTGTGTCAATAGGAAATATAAATGTTAGACTCCCAAACATTACTTTTGCAAATAGAAAAGATTAGAATAGAAGAACAGGGAGCCCTGCAACAGATGTCATGGCCCCCACAAAGCCCCCCACTAAACATCGTGTCAGTCTGAGATTACATAAAGAGACAGAAGCAATTGAGACAGCCTAAATAGATAGAAGAACTGTGGTGAATTCTCCAAGAAGCTTGGAACACCCTATCTGCCAACAACCAAATGGTCCAGTGATGTTACTTTGCAATTTGGGCAGAAAAGAGTTGTTTTAGGTTTCTGGATATGTGCTGGCAGATCCCCGTTTCAATATTTCAATATGTTTATTCCAAATTACAGTGTCTCATAATTTTTTGCAGTTTCCTGTTTCAGAATTTCATGCTGTGATGGCATTAATTGATTGCTGAAAATATTTAAATGGATTCATATTTGACCCTGTAGTGACATGGATTAACATCACAAAACACACAATAAAAAAAAAAAAAACATCTGCACTTCTGCGCTCAGGTTTTTTCAAGCTTCATTGTTGCACTGGTTCACTGTTTTAGCACCTGCCAGATACTTAGCCCTTTATTTCTCTGCCACATTTACATTACAGCAAGGTTTAATAGTGGCCAAACCATTGAAAATGTGTATGTTATCTGTCTGTTCCATTAGCAAGATACTAGTGACATCAGAGGCAGAAGCAGCTGTTCCATTGTAACAGGAAGTCACCATAATTGCTTAAAAGCCTGTTTCAAAAGAGATAGTTACCACAAAAAACAAACAAAAATATGTACTCATCATCGTTTTCTTTCATGGAACACAATATGGGTTATTTAGCATAATATCCAGTCTGCTTTCTTCCATAAACTCAAAACGGTATATTCGTGTTTCTATTCATGTTATGGCACTAATGTTGGAATATGGTCTTTATAATCTTGTTTTTGACAATCTATTTTTTCTAACATGTCAAAATGTCAGATGTTAATATGAGTGGATTGTCTCTCTCCACGTGGAATGTGAATGGGTTGGGGCACCCCATAAAAAAGAAGGAATGTTATTTCTTTTCTTAAACATAAGAAATATGATATTGTGTTTCTTCAAGAAATGCATCTTTCCCCGCAGGAAGCAGAACATTTTGGGAAGATATGGGGTGGACATGTTTTCTTTAGTGCTGGCTCAAGTAAGAGCAGGGGAGTCATTACACTAAGTAAGCATTTACAATTCAAATGTCTCAAACAGATTAAAGATAAATTAGGAAGAGTCATTATTGTTTTAGCAGAAATTCAGGGGCAAAGTTTGATTTTGGCTAATATTTATGCACCTAACGCTGATGATCAGGGCTTTTTTATAGATCTTGAAGGGATGTTGCAAGCCACTGGCACCCCTCGTGATATAATATTGGGAGGAGACTTTAATCTTTTGATGTACTCAGTCCTTGATCATAGTGAAGCAAAAGTGTGCAAGCCCCCTAGAGCAACATGAATGCTTCACAGGATGTGTAAAAATCTTGGTCTTACAGATATTTGGAAACTTTTGAACCCATCTGGTAGGGACTATATATTTTTTTCATCAGTCTATAAGATTTATTCTAGAATAGATTTGTTTTATATATCTAAGTCCTTCATTTCATCTGTTGTGGATTGCTCAATTGGAAACATCTTAGTCTCAGATCACGTCCTGGTGAGTTTAGAGGTGTTGCCATATACGGAGAAAAAGAAATCATATAGTTGACGCTTTAATGTATCCCTTTTGCAAAGTCCTGAATTCCAACAAATGTTAAAGGCTGAAATCAATGTGTATATGGAGACCAACTGGTCCTCAGTATCCTCTGTGGGCATGGTTGGGAGGCACTTAAGGCAGTTCTTAGGGGTTGGATCATACAGTATGCCTCATTCATCAAAACGTCCAAAGCACGAGAACTCGTGGAGTTGAAAGAAACTATTAAAAGTACAGAGGCAGAGCTGAAGCGCCGAAAGTCGTCTGATGACCTCAGAGAATTGACCTGATTGAAATACAGATATAATACTATTTTGTCACAGAAGGTGGAGTTTTGGCTATTCAGGGCAAGACAGTCATACTTTGAGTTGGGGGACAAAGCAGGGAAGCATTTGGCTAGATATATAAAGCAGAGAATGTCTTTTTCTACCATTCCCTCAGTGAAATCTGCTGGTGGCGAAATTTTTACCTCGGCCATTGATATTAATAATACTTTTAAATAATTCTATTTTGATCTCTATATTTCCACGTCTTCGTCTACTGATGAAGATATTAGAAACTTTGTGGAGCCATTAGAATGGTTAGCAAAAAGATTGAGCAAAAAAATTCTCTTGATTCTGAGATAACCTTGGAGGAGCTTAGCGAGGTAATCAAGGCCTTGCCTACAGCCAAGGCTCCGGGGCCAGATGGATTTGCCGCTGAATTTTTTTAGATCTTATGCTACAGAACTGGCTCCACTTTTGTTAGAAGTTTATATGGAATCATTAAAGAATGGAAAGCTTCTGCCAACCATGACACAAGCCCGGATCAGTCTGATTCTTAAAAAGGACAAAGATCCAATTGAGTGTAAGAGTTATCGTCCAATTTCCCTGATCCAGCTAGATGTAAAAAAAAAAAAATTATAAAAATTTTGGCTAACCGATTAATTTAAAGTTATGACATCTCTTCTACATACAAATCAGGTGGGGTTTATTCAGGGCCGTAGCTCTTCTGATAACATTAGGCGTTTCATCAATATCATGTGGTCAGTGGCAAATGATCAGACTCAGCCGCTGCCATCTCACTTGACGCCGAAAAGGCGTTTGATATGGTAGAATGGGATTATCTTTTAAGGTTTTGGAAAAATATATGGGTTTGGGAATAATTTTATTGGATGGATTAAGTTACTGTATAGACACCCGGTAGCGGCTGTACAAACAAATTGATTAATTTCAGATTATTTTACTCTGGATAGGGGCACCTGGCAGGGTTGCCCTCTTTCCCCATTATTGTTCTGTCTTGCCCTGGAACCATTAGCAGCCACGATAAGAAAGGAGGATGATTTTCCAAGGGTGGTGGCGGGAGGTATGGCACCTAAGCTTTTGCTTTACGCAGATGATATTTTATTATTCGTCTCCGACCCCACTAGATCTATGCATTGCCTCCACAGGATTATTAATTCCTTCTCTAAATTCTCAGGATACAGAGTCAGTTGGTCTAAATCCGCAGCTTTGGCTCTGACAGCCAAAGAAACGGCTTTTCAACCGGGCGCCTTCCAGTGGCCCAAACAGAGCATTAAGTATTTGGGCATTCTATTCCCAGCAAATTTGTCTGATTTAGTTAGAGTTAATTTTGACCCATTAATAAATATATTTTTGAGTGATGTGTGTAGGTGGGCTTCATTACATTTATCTATGATTGGGAAGGTTAATGTTATTAAAATGAATTGTATTCCAAAATTCAACTACCTGTTACAATCTCTCCCTGTAGATGTCCCCCTCTCTTATTTCAAGCAATTTGATAGCATAGTGAAGTCCTTCATTTGGAATGGTAAACATCCTAGATTACATTTCAATAAATTACACAGGCTGATTGAAAATGGTGGGCTAGGCCTACCCAAGATTTTGTTTTATTATTATGCATTTGGTCTCAGACATTTGGCTTATTAGTCGCTTCCACCTGAGAGAGCCCCTCCCTGGTTTTGTATCTATTCATGTTACGAATTTAGTTTATGCGTAAAATCGGAATATCGCAGAAACAATTTCAGATTATCAGCGTTTTCATCCCATGTGTTTAAGAGAACAAAATCATCACTTCTGGGGAAATTGCCGCAGATTGTGGCTATTTTATTAAATGTAATAATTTACTAGAATTTAAGAGCATGCAGACAAAATGCTCTGATGTACTTCATGTCTACTTGTGTTCAGCGAATGAAGCGAAAATGAGCGAAAGCGTGTCATACAATTCTGGTTGGTTATATTAGCCAATTATTTTGATGGCAGGTTTGATGTCTGGCATTTCATTTCAGATTAACAAGAGCAACATTTCAGATGCTATGTGATGATATTGATGATATTCACCAAGTGAATTATGTATTTACATGGCTTGTTGAGGCAAAGTCACATGACCTCTTTGAGGCGATAGAAAATCTATAGGAATATATATTAGGTAAATATTTTTCCATCGTAATTTACAGGCATGTCTTCTTAAAAAAAAAAAAAAAATATCCATCTCAAGTGAGTATGTGTGCATTTTTTATGTTCATTTTTGAAATTTTATTCACATCTTGATGTTTCCATCCAGCCTTTTTTTGTGACATCCCAAAATTCTAATAAAACTCCATAGAAGGAAACCTAGCTAATGATAGCTTTGAGGAACAGATGGAAATTTAAGCCATTAATCACAGAAAAAACTTTCGGCAAATGCTTTTGCCATATTCACAATACGTTCATGATACAAATTTTGTTTTCACATGTTCCCTCGTAATACACGTGAGAACCACTGAAAGTTTGTGTGCTTTTTCTTGTGTCGTCTTATATTATGCAGAGTGCACTGTGCTTCCAGCAGAAGTTCATGTGTATGTGGAATGCAAGATTTTCGGTGAACAATGACTTGTAGGGCCCTGCTTTAAGAGTACTAGCGCTAAGCGCATGCGCTATGCTATGAGAGGTATTATCGTGCAAGCATGCAATTTATTACAGAGGTTCCTCACCGGTTATTGCAACGTCTGCGTCCTATTATATAGTCAATGCCTTCTAGTGATATAAACAAAGACGGAACATTCATATGAAGTTGGTAGTGTTAATGGACTATGCAATGAATTAGAAGAATAGAAATATGGACTTACATTCTTTTGTGCAATAACTGCGTCCTAGTTGAATGGCAGGCCTATTTCTATGACAGTGACACGCTCATTTTAAACGCATGGAAAATGTGGTTCAGGATTTGAATGTAGGTTCAGTTAAATTATAGAGAATGTAAATAGGCTATTATTAATCATTTTCATCTACTGACACAAATCATGGCTAGAATTAACAGTGTTTGTTTAACCAGCATGCACTTCACTTCTTATGGTCGATTTTGATTTTGAAAAATTACTTTATTGAAACGAATAAATTAAACCAAAAATATTTCTAAATTCAAATTACACTTCAGAGGAAATGAAAATAAATCAAAATAACAAAGAGGTTAAAAAAATAAATAAAAATTATATATATATATATATATGCCAAATCTAAATATTTTACCCTCTCTGATTTCTTCCACCCGCCCCTTTTGTAGTGACTAAAAAATCACTCTGACAACAGGTGTAAATACCAATACAAATTATATCATATATACAATTGTAAATATAAACATAATAATAATAATAATAATAATTGAAAAATAAACCATGACCTATAGATAGTTTTAACACAAATAAAATAAATTTTGTTTCATAAAATGTGTGATTGTCAGGGACATAATTTGATGTTCCACTATATTTTCAGAGTTTGTACATGAACTTTATAACCACCTGCTGGTGGAATCTCCAAACTGCAAAAGTAGGAACTGAATTTGGCCTCTAAAAAAAGACGTTGATTTGAAAAGTCTTAACGCAATGACCTATTGCTCAGGCAAATAGCAAATTGTTCTTTGCGCCATTTCATTTACATAAAATACACCCACAGTTTGTGCGCATACACCTAGAGGTGGACTGGCCATTGGGAGAACCGGCACTTTTCCTGCTGGGCCGGCTGCGAAAGTGGGCCGCGATATGCCAAAGTGGTTACACTTTGTGATACTGACATAACTTTATCTTTCTCCTTTAATGCAGGTTGGTCCAGCAGGGTCTCAGTTTGGTTTGCTAGCCTGTCTGTTTGTGGAGCTGTTCCAGGGCTGGCAAATGCTGGAAAAGCCATGGAAGGCCTTCCTCAAACTGTTAGGAATTGTTATCTTCCTTTTCTTCTGTGGCCTTCTGCCCTGGATTGACAACATTGCTCACATCTTTGGCTTCCTTAGTGGTCTCCTCTTGTCCTTTGCTTTCCTTCCATATGTCACATTTGGCACTTTCGACAAGTACCGCAAACGAGCTCTTATTTTGTTGGCGCTGCTTGTTTATCTGGGGCTATTGGCTTCACTTATTGTCTGGTTCTACATTTACCCTATCAACTGGTATTGGCTAGAGCATCTTACCTGCTTGCCCTTTACCAGTAAGTTCTGTGAACGCTATGACATTGATCACATGGTACACTAGCTTTGTACCTTGTAGCCTAATACTTAGGGGACTTTTAGGGTATGAAAATGGAGTCCCTACAAAGGAAACATTGAGGAAGACAGAGGAACAATTGTTATGCTAAAATTCAACACCATTTGATCCTCTTAAGAGGAATAATTGTATTTGTTTTTCATAGCATTTCTGAATTGTTTGCCCTTTGGATTGTATACAGTTAAACAATTTGTTGTTACTGAAGCCTGTACTGTAAACTGTTGCCATTACAATACCTTAAAATGTTTTGACTCTAAATGTGCTTTCAAACTGTTGTATGTCCAAACAGTAAGCTTTATTCTATATTTTTCATATGTTCTTAAACTTTTAAAGACATTTGTAAATTAACTTTTTATTTTCTTGTATCATTTCATGTGCTTGTAGCTTTTATACCAACAATAATGAAATGGTGTGACTACTGTTCAAGGTTCATTAGCTTCATTACCTCAGTTTCTACTTAAAGTGTCTACTTTCTGCTCCTACCGGTTTCAAATGCTTTTGTTCTGGTCCATAATCAGTGCATCATCTTTTACAACTTGTGCCTTAAAGGACTATTCTGGATTAAATACAAGCATCTGTGGCATTTTGCTGATCACTCTAGAAAATAATTTCAACTCGTCCTTTGAAAAAAAAAAAAAAGCTATGTTAACAGTTATTCACTCACACTATAAGTCAAAGGGGCCCGTTGCCCTATAAACTTCCATTGTAGGTGCAAATAGGGACAGGTTGGAATTATTTTCTGTATTAATTGACTATATTTGTATTTGTAAAATTCCTTTAAAAGAAAATAGGCCCTCTCTTTAATCTTAAAATCTGAAAATAATGTCATTGTGTTGTGTACAATTTGTTTGTACAAATACTACAACGTTTTACAGGTAGACCAAATAACTTGAAACAAACTATGGAGATTTTATTTTCTGTAAAAATTAAATTTTTTACAATGTGTTTATTCCCCTTGAAAATAAATATGAATTATCTAATTTTCTCTGCTTTATTCAATAAATGCATTGTTCAACCTTTGAATCGTTATCCTGTGAACGCCAGAGATCTATACAATAAGTTGGACTAATCTAGATAGTGAACAGAGCATTCATTATGAAAAATAGATTCTTTATTTCTCTTTACTTACAAAATATACAAAATCATAGATGTCTTGATTCAAGACTGAGGAGGCATAGGTGGTGGATATCTACAGGGAAAAGCAAATGGAAGCCAGTCCTAAACATCTCATATCTGCTTGGCAATAGCTCTGCAAATGGAGCTGGTCCACAATACTCTGACATAGAATTATTATTATTATTATTTTTATTTTTAACAAAAATTCATAACTCTCTGAGCCTTTGCTTCACTGTATGTAAATAAATAATTATAATCTATAATCCATTTTGTCCTGTTATGTCTTGTGTGAATAACAAATACAGTAAAAGGTGCTTTTTTTGAGAGTGTATATTAAAGGTTCATCACATTGGCACTCACAGACATACCAGACAACACTGTGTGCTCTTGTGACTTTGTTCATATGAGATCACAGTGGAACAAGTGTTCAGTTGATGCTATTTTAATACTTCCATAGAATAGTCACACATCTAAAGCAGCCACAAGACACTGAACACAAGCACTAGTCCAAAGTAGCACTGTTTACAACAGAAGTGCTTCCTCACCTTTCTAGCCTTTACCATTTTCAATCTCACAACAGGAGATTTGTCAAGCATTTCAATATGTACGTAAGTAATAAAAATAAAATATAACAAAAAAGCCATAAATACCATACAAAATAAACATCAAATATAAACCCAGTCTGTTCGTTCAACTGACTTGAAGGAGAAGGGGGCTTCCAAGATTGACGTGAAAAAAACAAACAAATAAAAACGGAATATTCAGCCATCACTATTATTTGAGAGGGTTGGATAAAGTATATATGCTTCCTCCACCCCCCCCCCCCAAAAAAAGGATATATATATGTTTTTAATTCTTTGCAGTGCTTACAACAGTGAAAAAACACAACAATGCATGACAAGATATCTAGACCAAAACCAAAACTGCTTCAACATTTTTGCCTTTTTTGGGGTTCCAAAAAAAAGCTACACAAACAACTAACAGCCACTATTACGACGCATGAATGCATGTCCCTGTACAGGGTAGAACAGCTCAATGAAGGTGAGTGACCCTACGGTGATCTCAGAAGCACCCTGCACTTTAAAGCCAGACTTCTGGTAGAAGGGCACAAGGAAGTCCTCACACATGAGCACGGCACGGCGGACATATGGTAGACAACGCAGATATTGTAGGTAACGCCACATCAGGATGGATCCCTTGCCCTGCTGGCGGAAGGTCCGGTGGACCGCCAGCACGTGGATGTGGACAATAGTCCCATGAGGCTTATGTAGGGTCAACGCATCCTGTTAAGACAAACATCATCTGCTAAAATGAGTCATGTGATTTAAAACTCAAATTAATTACATATCTCTTATTCTGCTCTCTAAAAGACACTGGAATATAACTTAAGAACATTTGTCTGTTCTATGGGCATATTTATCTCATTATATTTACATTTAAATATAATTTTATTTTTAAAATTGTCAATGAAGAAAAATATTTTTAAAAATTGTAGTCCCATGAGGCTTATGTAGGGTCAACGCATCCTGTTAAAACAAACATCATCTGCTAAAATGAGTCATGTGATTTACAACTCAAATTAATTACATATCTCTTATTCTGCTCCCTAAAAGACACTGGAATATAACTTAAGAGCATTTCTCTGTTCTATGGGCATATTTATCTAATTATATTTATATTTACATTAAAATTGTCAATAAAGAAAAATATTTTTAAAAATTGGTGGCATGGGTACCATCACTTTTTTGGGGGTTTATTAGTTTTCTAAACTAACCAATACATGATTTGTTGATTAGATTGACCACTCACAGTGGTAAGACGGTCCTGGTCCCAGAGTGAGCCAATGATAAAAGCGACCAACCTCCCCTGTTCGAACCAGCCCAAAGAAAGTTCAGGACAAAGGGTGAGGAAGTGTCGGACCTCATCCAGATGAAGAGGGCATTCCCCAGACACAGATATAAAAGCTGAGACGGAAAAGGAGCAAGCAACTTTTATAAACAACACACATATCACAACACACTAATTAAGCAAGTTTCTATGCTCAAAAAAATATTTTAGTCTATTTTAGTATATTTCAATTATGACACAAAATGAACTGAAAAAACTGACCTTTAAATAACCCACATAATTATAAATTAACCATGAATGTGAATTATTTAAATGTAATTAAATGTAGGCTACATTTATGTACATTATGTATAAATATGTAGGCCTAAATTTATTAAATATTACTCAATTCAGTTTGATGGGAATTTGTCATACTGTACAACTGAAATGCGTGCAAATAAAAAATTAATTTAAAAAAGACATTATTATTATTATTATTATTATTTATTTTTATTTTTTTTAAGTGTATGTTCAGTAGCCTATACTGGTTAGTATCAGCTTTTCAATTTTACATTTAAATAAGCTACTGTAGGCTTTTATTTTCTATTGGGCGTCATTTGTTTCATAGTCACAAATAAATATGAGTTTCACAAGAACAAAACGTATTCACAAAATAAATTAAATGAGATTTGCAAAGATACTATAAGATTTTTCGTCTCTTTAAAACAAATAACCTAGACATGATTTTGTTCAAAAATATTTTCTTTACAAAATGAAATGTATTTACAGTATTATATACCATTATTATTATTTTAAATGAGCAAAGAATACTTGTAATTAAAAACACACATCCTAAAGAACAAGTTCTGTCTTACCCTCTCTCTCTATCTCAAATACACTGATGGCGTCCTCCGTATTGAGGGAGCGGAACTCGCTGGCGGGGAGAGTGTGCCGGCGCTGACGGCCGGGGGAGATCGGATCTCTCACGTGTATGGGCTTTAGGAAGGGCAGTGCGCTTACTTCTGACATTTCTGCTGTTCTCTTATAATCGCTTTCGTATTTTAATAAAAAAGTAGTCAAAGTAGTCAGATGTCTTCCACAGGTGTTCAGTTTCCAGGAGCTGAGAAAAGTGAATCCTGGAGAGGCGCACCATGAGCATTTATACTCCTCCACCTGCTTAAGGTCCATTAGTCACCATAAGCCTCAAACCAGCCCCCATTTCACCATTAATAACATTTACTGAAGCCGTGTGTGTAGGCGCGCGCGTGTGTATCATGGGGAAATTGGCAAATATTGTTAACCCTAACCATAGCCCACAGGATTTCAGAAACTGCTTTACACCAGTGAAAATGGTAAACTATTTTTTACCCCTGATAAGAAAGTCTGGATTAAAGCAGTAACCTGTACACACAAATCACTCACTGAGACTCAGTACATTTCCGCGAAACAGCAAAGAAAGAGGATTACAGTGAAGACATTTAGTGATTGTACTACTTATCAACTCATATGTAACTTAATCCTGCAGACCAAAATGAACATTTAATTTTGTAATTCAGCCTACTTAATTAGTACCCTAACGTTTTATTTAACAATGATTTTACACGACAAAAGTGCATGTAAAAATAAAACAATACGATTCATGGCAGCCTCTATCTGCAGTCAGACACTGACACCATGCGGGAGGAGCAGCAGATGAAATTATCATTGACATAACGGTCAGTCAGTGCTGTGCGTGATGCTTATAAAACGTACAAGTTGTCTATCCAGTTCCCTTTAATTCACTGAAATAATCTGAAGCTCATATTAAATTAAACAAGTCACTCGAAATCAGGTATGGTATGACCAGATGGACTATACAACGCTATGCCAAAACATTTGAATGGAAGACCCTTGGATTTTCGTTGAATGCGGTAAATGAATGCATAATGAGTTGACATGGAGACTGATGTAATATCAGGATAGTGATAACAGGTGACTCCTCCTACGAGCGGCGATTTACGTACAGACGTAAACACGTGCTGATCCTTCTCACAGGTCTCTCTGTTGGTGTAACTTCTCTCCATCCCTCTCCTCCCTCATCATTCAGCAGCAGCACCAGAGATGGCGGAACACACCACAGCGGCGCTCTCTCCAGCCGTGAGCCCAAGCTCCGAGCCGCCGTCCGGTGCGCTCACTCCCACAGCAGGCGGAACGCAGCGGCTCCTGTTTACGCATGACCTGGTCTCCGGAAAACACGGCGGAGCGATGCGCTTCGGGCTTGTACGAATGATTCACGGCGAGGAGGATTTTGAGGATTCAGACTCGGAAATTGGCGGTGGGAGAGGAGCAGGAGGAGGAGGTGGTGGTTGTGTTGTTGGCGGCGGCGATGGTGGTGGAGACGCTCGCGGCAACTCAGACAACGAAAGTGGGGCGGCGGACACACGGTCATGGCCTCTCGGTAGAGGATTCGTGCGAGTTCAGTGGTATCCCGAAGGGACGAAGCAGGATGTTCGGGAAACGAAGGTATTGAATGCTCGTGATCTTATTGTTCTTTTCCTATCATCACAGCTAAACCATGATCGACGCTGAATATTCCACTTTAATTCTGTCGGTCGTCATATGCAGTTATTTAAACGTGGCCGATATACGTTTATTAAATTTGACTTTTCATCGATTGTCACAACATGACCAGGATGAAATTATAATATGGTTTATATTGCCCAAAACGATGTCGTGGTTTCGCTGCTCACTCGGTTTTATGACACAAGATATCAATCTTGTGTGGGCTAATATCTTTCGAAAGGTCGCAGTTACAACACGTATAAGTCTCAGTGAAGGAGTAACATGGGAGCTGATAGGCTGTGGACAGAGGTCTCAATCTCTTGAATGTCACGTGTCATTGATTATCTCAAACGTGTATTATTTATTGAACCGTGGACAGCATTTCCAAGCGTTTGTCAATAAAAATGTGTGTAGCTCCAGTTGAACGAATAGAAACAATGTCAATACACGACAAGCCTGGACACATAGTCCTTTCTATGACTTCTGTGTGCTAATTTGTAGGATGCTTAGAGATGTGCTCTTTTGTTTCAATGTCCTGTTAAAGCATAATGGACCAGACCTGACTAGAACTCACCGTTCTATTCTCCAGCTCTCAACTGTATTTTCAGAACTGTGAATGAGAATCAAACACTTCAGCTGTTGTTCCTAACAAAGACATACAGTCAGACATATCACCACCCCACCCTTCAATGCATGGGTAAGGCCTGGCATTAGCACAAGAGTCAAATATGATTTGGAAAACAAAAATTCAGTAGATTATTATCTAGTGTCACTGCAGAACCCACTTACAAGGTATCCACACAATTTGCTAACAGAAAAGAGTATAGACAAATAGGCTTTAGACATTATAATGCTTAACCTTTTCCACAAAATGAGTCACATACACTGTGCAGATGCCTTATCAGCTCATCGATGTTTTAATTTAAAAGAATGGTGGAATAAAAAAAAAAATCTATAAAGCAATCTCCCACCCAGTCATAAATGAATCTATGCACAAAATGGCTTTCTTGCTACAGAAAGGCCATGAGGGCAGTGTCTACGTTTTGCTGTCTTGTACTATATGGGGTGTTTCAGGTTCTCCATGAGTCATACTCCTTAATAGTGTTATCTGTACTTAACCACTATTTATGCATTGTCTTGACCACTAGTGATCCTTTCAAGATGGCTGAGATGGTCTGAAATGTATAGTTCTCAGAGATGCTCTATGATTTGGGATGTGGTGTCTGAGCAAAGTTTAAATGATGCAGCATTCAACCTGTCAGTCGCTGGGTTTCCATCCACATATTTTTATGTGCATTTTGGGATATCGCATAATAACTGCTGGATGGAAACACCAAAATGCAAATAAAATCTTATATGCTTGCTTGAGGTGGAAACATTTTTTATTCGATAAAAATAAAAGCACATAAACTATGATGGAAACACATTTGCTGAATAAACTCCTATTGAATTTATTAGGAATATAAGGGGTGCTTCTCATTTCTGAAATTGTGCATCCTCGTTTCCTTGCTTCCTCTCCTCTCCTGAAGTCGCAGCATCCTCCACCGTATTCTCCCGTCGACGTTCGTGGGAAGGCGCACATGAAAACATGTTCAGTGGGAGATGCTGATGTTTAACACAGAGAAGGTGCGCAACAGTTAAATCCGTCCATTTTATCGGTTTCCAGGTCACTGGCTCGAAGACGGAGGAGCGAGGAAACGAGGACACACAATTTATAAAATGAGAAGCACCCAAGATTCTCATCAAAAAGTCATGTAACTATATAATTAGTTTATAACTGGACTAACCAGCGGACCAATCATTACATCTGAAATTGTTGCTCTTGTAATCCAGAAATAATAGAATCCATGTAATGCAAAGCCTGCAAAGAGTTTTCAGATCAAATAATTGAAATACAAACTTGAAATGTGCCGAAGAGCAGGTTTATGGACACTTAAAAAAAAATATTATAGATCCGCATGGCAAAGACAGAAGGGAGGAGGAATGCACACGCGTAGTGCTCCCAGAAGTGTGTGATGCGCTGTCGCTCCCAGACATGAGACAAGTTCTTTAGAGTGTTCTGTCTGTGAGTTCTAAACCACAAGAATTTTATTAATAAAAGATTCACAGTAGCTACAATTTATCCGGAAGTGACAGTTTTGTTCTTCTGAACATATGGGATGGAAACGCTGCTTTATTCGCACATTATTTTTGTGATATTATGGTTTTTCACGTAAATTAAATTCACAACTTTGATGGAAACATAGCTAGTGAACTGCTGCATGTGATATGCTGGGAACAAGTGCCCATAGTTGACCAAAAAAAAAGAAAATAAACTTCTGTCATCATTTAATCACCCTCGTCATTACAAACTGTCTGACACAAAAGGTGAAATGGTGAAGAATATCCTGGTTGCTATTTTCCATATAATTAATTTAAATGGGTGCTAAAAAGCCCCAAATGACAAAAAAAACACCATCAAATTATCATAAAAGTGGTCCATATAGCTTATCAATAAGTTTGGTCCCAAAGACATTTTATTTATTTGTTTATTTAATAGGGACAATGCAGGTTAATGAACATCAGTATAAGTACAAGATGTAAATGTGCCAGATTTTAGCAATTAGTGCCTGACCGATATTATTGGTATCGGTGTATATGTTTACCGATATGCGGCGATATGAAAACTTGTTTTTGGAACATATAATACAGAAAACAATGCTTTAGAATTGGTGTCATAGCGTAGTTTGTCCAGCAGAGCGCGCTCCGACTCCATTGTTTAAAGAGCTGACTCTGAGCTGACGGTGGCTCTACAGACAGGGCGGAGTTGAGCTGTGTGTCTTCACGGTAAGTTGCTAACTAGTTTGTGAAATACACACTAGAAAGTTAATAAACAATGACCCCATCATTTTCCCTTTTCAATATAACTAATATAACATTAACCCTGTCCCTGACAACCATGTCACTCATGTCTGTTTGCTGTTAGCCAGCTATAGTTTGTCAGAGCATTAGTAATGTAGCAGATTGAAAGGTAAACATCAGAGTATCTCTTTGCAGCTCAGCAGACAATGGTGCGGTGGTGGATTGTGTCTGTTGAGTGTTGATTTCACACTATGTTATTACCTAGTTGGTGAGACACAATGCTGGAAAGTAAAATAAACAACGTCCGTCTTTTACTCTCCGTAACAACGAGCTTATAGCTAACTAGCTAACCACGTTGCGACTTTCATTGTTGTCAGCTGAGTGGAAGCTAATGAGTAAACATGCATTCACCAAACTTTTGTTCAGGATTCAGTTTCGTACCCCCTTCAACCGAACAATTCCAATCATTGCATTTGCAAAATATAATATTTAAAAGTCTGGTTTTCGACCGTTGAAAATTTCCCCTGAACTTGCATAGCAGAATACAGTGTAACACCACTGCCGCTGTTTATCTTGACTCTGCAGTATTAAAATAGACAGCATTTGACTGATACTAAACAGTAATACTGATGTTTATTTAGCTATTTATTTTATTTTTATGTATTCTTTATTTTAATGGTCAGCATTTGACTGATACTAAACATTACTAATGTTTATTTAGCTATTTTTTTTATTTATTTATTCTTTATTTTAATGGTCAGCATTTGACTGATACTAAACAGTACTGATGTTTATTTAGCTATTTATTGTATTTTTATTCTTTATTTTAATGGTCAGCAATTGACATACTAAACATACAGTACTGATGTTATTAAGCTATTTTATTTTTATTTATTTTTTCAGTGTTCATTTTTAGAATTTGTTGACAATGTATAATAATAATGTCAAATATTCTTTGATAAAAAAATATTTAAGAACGCAGCCTTCTGAGTACCTTTGCATAGTCATATCGGTGAAAAATCCACATAGAAAAGGTCTGTTTTCATTCCAGCTCAAAATGTAACTATATCGGCCACCATATCGGTAATCGGTGAATTTTCCTTCTCTAAAATCGGCATCGGTCTCAAAAATCCCATATCAGTCGGGCTCTATTAGCAACATTGCTAATTTACATCCGTAGTCCCTAGGCAGGTAACAAAAACGGAGACATTACAAGTGATAATATACAGATACAAATATACAATACTTAAGTGACAACATAGAGATACACCATACACAAGTAGAAAAGGGCAAAATACGTTCTACAACATGCCATGTTAAAAGTGATCACAGATCTGGTTTGCCTTAAGCCATTGTTTGAGTTGAATCTTAAAAGTGGAATATGTAGAGCACTCCCTTATTGCAAGTGGTAGGCTATTCCAATATTTACTTCCCTTTACTGGCAGCACTGTCTGTCCAAATGTGGTGCACCTATGTGGCGTGATGGCCCTGGTGCCAATGCCACTGTTGGCCCTCTGTTTAATGATTTTATTTATTTATTTGTTTATTTTTAATCAAAAACTTTATGGCTTTCATAAAAAGTGATTCTATTGATTTAAGTGTCGTACCACCTGTAAATGACCAGCTAGTGAAGCGATACTCAATGTGTGAAAAAATAGAATGTAGAAACATCTTGGAGGCATTAACTGTCAAAAATGGCCTAATTTGATTAAAACTTTGCTTGACACCTTTTTCACATGACTTTTAAAGGTTAATGTAGAGTACAATGTGACCCCAAGATACTTAAGCTCATTTACAATATCAAGCACCTCTCAGGAACACATTAGAATGTGTCACTACTGGTTGTTTTGTAAACATCACACACACCATTTTTTTTTTTTTTTTTTGCATTCAATAATAGACATGATTTAGTAAGCCAGTCCTGCACATGGGTCATTGCAGATGTGAGAATTAAGGATGCTTCTTCGATGTCATTTGCACTTGTAAAAATTACTGCATCATCTGCATACATTTGAATAGTGACATTTTGACATGCATTAGGTAGATCATTAATATAGTGCAAATAAGGAGAGTCAGGATAAGGAGATTTGGTGCCGTCAACACACATATATCGCTTTCTATTGGAAAGATATGATTTCATCCAAAGAATAGCTTATTCTGAAAAATTAAAGTGTGTTAATTTAGATAAAAGAACCTGGTGGTCGACGGTATCAAATGGCTTCTTTAAGTCTAAAAAGACAGCGCCAACACAGGCACTCTTATCCAATAAACATTTGACTTTTTCTACAAAGACACAGTTTGCTGATTCTGTGGAATGGTGGGTACGGAACCCAAATTGCATAGGATGCAAAGGGGTGTAGCCTTTATTTAGATGTTTAGTCAGTAGCTTTGCTACCCATTTCACAGCAACCTTAGATATAACCGGGATTATGCTCATTAGCCATATTTGGGGTAACCGTGGCCACCTTCCAAACTGATGGGACAACTGTTTGCCTAAATGACAGATTTACCATATGTGTAATTGGGCATACTAAGGAATCTTTATGCAGTTTCAAAAAGTTAGTGTCAAGCCCGTAGGCATCCTTAGTTTTGGAGCTTTTTAGTGCACCAATAATGTTGGACTCTTCCATTTCTGTTATTTCCTCTATTTTAAAAATAGGCTGTGCAAAATTAATAGGTCTATAAGTAACATCAGATGAAGTAAAAAGCTGGGATATCTCATGGACTGAATGAAAAATATATATATATATATACATTGAATTTGGTAGCTATGGTAATCTGATTTTTCACTAATACATTATTAGTTTTGAGTTCAAAATCTTTATTATCCTGTTTCTTTTGACTACCGATTAATTTGTTAATATTTTGCCAAATTTGAGAAAAATGTAAACTTGGTATTGGAGGAGGGAGTGTGGGCTAGGATTCTAAAAAATGTTAAGTCTACATCTAGAGATGCAAGGGTGCACCTTATGCAAATTAAGATTTTACATTGATTCTATTGGACCCCCTCTAGACTGTATAGGTTTGGTCTTAAAGACACACCCACCTGCTGGCAATGCCAGTCAGAAGATGGGGACACAACCCATGTTTTTTGGTGGTGTGTTAAGATCTAAAAATTTTGGTTGTGGGTTCAGAGTTTTATGTGTGATGTATTGGGCACTCAAATTTCTTTTTGCCCCAGCCTCTGTATTTTAGGCGATGGGGCGGTCATTAATATAGGGGATAGATACATAAAAAGTTGGGTCCTAGCCGTTGTTATGATCGGCAGACAGATCATTCTTGGGGGATGGAAGTCATTTCAAGAGTGGTGCACAGAGATGGGCAGGGTGGCGGCATTCGAAGAAATTACATGTAGAAGGCTGGGAAACTTGGATTTGTTTAATAGGAATTGGGGCAGATATTTGGCCTTTTTTGAGGGTTCTCGGGGAGGGACAGTGGAAAGCGATTTGTAGTTTTAAATGTGTGTGTGCATTCTTATTGTTTTTTGAAAATATACTTTTTTTTTTTAAATTTATTTTTATGTTTCTAAATAATTATGATCACTGGGGTGCTTGTTTGTGTCGGGTGGGGGGTGGGGTGTTCGGGGAGAAGGGTTTAATTTTATATAATTTGATTCCGTATTTTCTGCTATGTCTATTTAATTTGTTGAATGGAATCAATAAAAATTGTTAATAAATAAATATATATACTTTGCCAATTTTTGCCAATGACAAGTCTGTCATATAGTTTATATTACTTTGTTTCTCATTGAGGTGAATTTTTGTCAGTCTATAATAAGACCAGATTTCAACGATTTTTTTTAAGCAGTTGGTCTCTATCTTTCATCAGTTTCCTACATGCATCATTCAGCCAGGGCAAAGTGTTCCCCTTTTATTTTGACTCCCCCTTCTAGCGAATGATGCCATCCAGAGCCATTGAAAAAGATTTGCGACACTCCCATAGACGTCCATTGTAATCGAAGAATGCGGAAGTAATGCGTGTAATGGGTTGACAAATAGTTCCAAACATTGTATAGTTCCAACGTGCAACCGCATTCATTTTCAGTGTTTCCGAAGCACGCTCGCTGGCAAGTTGATGAAATGACAGATTTTTTTTTTTCATATTCCAAGCATTAGTGGACCTCTTATCAATTTAGTCAGTAGTGGTATTTTATGTAGCCAGCTTTAGTTAAAATGTATCGTAAGATTACAGATCGTTAGATTCTAAATGCAGTTAGCACTAGTAGATAACGTATGCAACACCGTTATTCAAATTACTTGGTTGTCATCAAGCTCTGCAGAAGCCTGATAACGACCCATTCATTTGAATCAGGTGTGTTGGAAGAGGGAAACATATAAAACATGCAGGGCAGGGGGTACACGAGGACCAGGGTTGAAGACCACTGATCTAGATCACCGGATCTAGCACTACAAATAGCAGGAGTGGAAGACCATGGGTGGGGGAACAACCTTTACCCTTTCACTGGACATATTGTATAAGAAAATGTTTTATTGAATGCAACTGGTTGCCTTGTATATTCTGTACTATTGACCAAACTCCTTTCTTGGCTTAAATTGAGCAGTTGCTGGTGTGATTGATATTTAGATTAGATTTAACTTTGTCATTGCATCGAGTACTATAAATATAAGTATCGTTAACGTAGTAAATTGTAATGTAGGCTAATTAATAAAAGAATGTGTTTAACAAGTCCCATTTACTTAAACAGTCTAACGTTAAATGTAAAGTAAAACAGTAGTTCTCAGTAGGCTACAGTATGGTAGCTAGCATAGCCATTTCTTGCTCTGCTTCACAATATTGCTGCCTAGTGTTATGCGGTAATATAAATAAATGTAAATAATAATAATAAAGTAGCAGACATATAAATGATACAACACACCATTAACCAATGGACATTATGTGTTAATATACCGAAAATTGCTGTAAATTGCTATCTGTCCGGCCGAAAACCATTGAAACTGGTTGACGGCGTGGAATTGTTTGGAACTATTGAGAGCTACAGGAACCACGTGATCGTGTGTTGGCGAGATCAAAGAGTGTCACAAGTCTCTTTTTCAATGGCTCTGATGCCATCACTTCATTAATTTTTGCAAAAAATTAATCACAGCCACTCTCTATGTCCCCACTTGTGAGGACTTTACTCCAATCAATCTCTTTCAGAGCTGCTTCAAGGTTTTGCTGTTGACTTTTTGGGACTATATCATAATGGGATTTAGAGCTGCATGATTAAACGTTAAAAGATTGCGATCTCGATTCAGACACTCGTGATCTAATTTCTAAATAACAATTCTGCAATGTATGTTAATGTTCCAGTGGCATGCATTTGTAAGGCGGTCAAATTTAAATTCAAAATTCACTTCAAGACGCATTTTTAAATGTTGATAAACTTTATATGGCATCAACAAAACACAGCGCTCCTGCATGAGACACCGAATAAACTAAAACGCAACAGCCAAAGATGTTTGTCCAGCACAGTGCTTTACAAACTGCAGAGTGCAGCCACAATTAGCTAGGAGTGTGACATAATCTTTGTTCAGTTCAGTATTTTAATAGCCACAGATGCTACAAAAATACTGGCATTACTAAGATGACTAGTGACTAAGTTCGCTACCCATGCACTGTCTGATCACAGCCGGCTGCTTTCAAATGCTCACATGGGTGTGTCTGCCTATGCACTTGTTTCTTGTGATGAATGCAGCGCTCCTGCACGAGAGACTGCGCTGTTTTTAATAAAAATACCTCTATAGGTGAAATGAATGTAAACACAGCTGATAATGAATTACCAGTGTAAACAGACGGGATTAAATTCTTCAAAATGTTAGATTTGTGCAATGTCTAAATGTACAGTATATAAGCTGCATGCTATCTGTTATAGGCATTCAGGCATTCTTACTGCATCAAATCAGTATTAATGTAGAGCCTATCACACAGTAAAGAGTGTCAAGTATTTAAGTTGTTTCGTTTTGCATTAAATGACCTTTTTTTAATGTTTTATATTATAATTTTTTATATGTTTAATTGCTAATGTTGCTAAAAAACTTAAAGCACTTTTTAATCTGTTTTCTATTTAATTACTGGCTCTTGAATAATTCCTTTACAAGTTTGAAGCAAGTTTTACAAGAGAAACACTGAAGGCCTCATTGTTTTAATTTAAATTAATACATTTTTTTTTATTGCATATTTGCTTACAAGTGCAATACTAAGTTAACAGAACTGTTAATGAAGCTTTTTTTCTGCTCATTTTGCTTTTTACTTGGCATGTGAGAAACTGGTTAAATCTTTATTATTATTATTTTATTATTGGGTTTTTTTATGCAGTTTTTTTAACAGGATTTTTTTTTTCTTTTTTTTTTTTTTTGCAATAATCTGCTTTTTGGTTTATAATGTATTCGTTGTGCCCTCTTGTGGACTTAGGACATTTTAAATGTATATATTTGATTTACAACTTTATTGCATTTTTGCATAGATTGAAGCAGAGAACATTTTGTCAGAACCTCTAGTAAATTATATGTTACTTTGTTTAATACCCTTATGTCCAGGTTTTGTAAATCACTGAAATAAGTATTTTTCTTCAGAATTGTGAGAGAATCGTGATCTTTATTCTAAGTAAAAAATGGTGATTCTCAATTTATCCAGCTCTGATGGGATGTACTTTAAAATGAATTAAAGTGTTGTTTTGTGAGCTTTCTTGATGATAAAGATTGCATTATGGTCTGACAGCCCGGTCAAAAGGTTATGGTTCTTAGTGATACTTTCAGGTCGATTTGTGAACAATAAATCTATTCTAGTTTTTGAACGAGGTGTTATTCTAGTAGGCTGTTCTATTAGTTGTGTAAAATTTAAATGATCAATAATCTCTTTAAGATTTTTTTCTTTCCTTCTTATCATTCCAGTTAATATTAAAATCGCCCATAACAATTATTTCTTTGTTTGAATCACAATGGTTAAGAAGTTTTAATTGGTCATAAAAATCTATCTTTGCTGAGGGTTTTTGGTACATACAAATTAAAATAAATAACATTTTTGTAGAAAGTGAGATGTTCACACCAACACTCAATTTCAACTTTCCTTGGCCATTCAAGTTGTTTACATTTTAAAGTGCTTATAACATACAGCAATCCCCACCCCTCCCTTGATCCCTGTCTTTTCTAAAAATATTGTATCCAGGCATAGTTATTACAGCCTCTGGGGAGGAGTGGGATAACCAAGTTTCTGTCAAACCTACGAAGTCAGTATTGGAATTGTAAAGTAGATGTTCCAGTTTTTCGCATTTAGGAGTCATACTCCGGATGTTTAAATGTCCACCAAATAACCCTTTCTCTTTACATCATGGATTCCAGACTATTTTGGCCTGATTCAGTGTTTGGAAGAATTTTGTGGTTCGGTGCCTTTTCATAACTGGATTCCTAGGTTTGATGGATGTGTTTGATTTGTACATTCTGACAGTCAAAAGTTGATGGAGATAGCAGAGTCAGACACTCACCACTGGAAATTTCTGCAGTTTGAGAACCAATGACATTTGATGTCATTAACTTCAAACTTGATGTAATATGCGTAAATGTGCCATGTTTAATTTAAGAGCTAAAGAGGAGGGCAAGATTTTTAGTGATTAATTAATGACATAAATGTTGGATTGTTCGTCACACAAAGCTATAGTTGGCTTCAGAAGACTTTGAATTTGGTGCATGAATCATATAGACTACTTTTATGCTACTTTAATGGTACTTTTTTGTCATCTCGGAGCATGACAGCACCTATACCGTGCAAGCAAGGTTGGGGAGTAATGGAATACATGTAACGGGATTACGTATTTAAAATACAAAATATAAGTAACTGTATTCCACTACAGTTACAATTTAAATCACTAGTAACTAGAATACAGTTACATTCAAAAAGTATTTTGATTACTGATGAGATTACTTTGCATTTTATTGTCATTTGTTTCATTTAATATTTAGTCCTTTCAGAAGGAAAACATTTATC
The DNA here is from genome assembly GCF_019703515.2 of Myxocyprinus asiaticus. Taxonomy (NCBI): domain Eukaryota; kingdom Metazoa; phylum Chordata; class Actinopteri; order Cypriniformes; family Catostomidae; genus Myxocyprinus; species Myxocyprinus asiaticus. The sequence goes on from NC_059355.1 coordinate 18,544,828, forward strand.
CATATAAATGATGCGATCCAAAGTGCATTTGAACAGCAGTGAAACACTTTCTTATGATATGTAACATTCATACGAGCAGAGAGAGAAGTAAGTTTGAAGTAAGTTTGAGCAGAAGAAATAGAAATAAACTTTGTGTAAATTGTCAACTTTATGCTAAGCTAAAATGCTATTTCTAGCCATTTTACATACACATTACCAGGCACAATCATATTTTTTTATCAAGAAAATTCACGTTGGATCATAATTTCTTTTTTCTAGTAAGACCGTTAATATTAGGGCAAAAATTGTATTCTTGATGATAATTTTTGTATTGTTTTCCTGTAAAAATATCTAAAAATCCTTAAAACAAGATCAATTTGATTTATCTTGTTTTAGAAACAACACTGCACAAGATATTTAGGCTTTTCAGAGAATGTATGTTTTATATGAATATTTTGTCTTACTGTACTGGCAGAGTTTTTATAGTCAAAACAAGTGAAAAAATCTACCAGTGCTGAAGAAGTAATCCAAAGTATTTAGAATACGTTACTGACTTTGAGTAATCTAACGGAATGTTACAAATTACATTTTACAGCATGTATTCTGTAATCTGTTGTGGAATACATTTCAAAAGTAACCCTCCCAAACCCTGTGTGTAAGGTCAGAAGTTTCTTTAAAAATGCAAAAAAAAAAAAAAAAATTTTAGGAAATTCAAAACTATAAGGGGTGGTGTAAATGATGATAGAATGTTCATTTTTGGGTGAACTTTCCTTTAAGACTGATGTCTGTTATGCTAAAGATGACTGTTTATCCTTAAAGGAATTTTCCCAGTTCAATACAAGTCAAGCTCAATTGACAGCATTAGTGGCATAATGTTTATTAATAATAAACATAATAATATTCATTTTGACTTGTCCGTCCTTAACTTTAAAAAAAGGAAAAATCAAGGTTGCAGTAAGGGACTTACAATGGAAGTTAATGTGGCCAATTGTTGGAGGGTTTCATGGCAGAAATGTGAAGCTACTAATTTTATAAAAGTACTTGCATGAATTCTTCTATTAAAATTCATGTATTATTTGAGCTGTTAAGTTGTTTAAATTGTCATTTAGGGTTTTTAGGTTTGTTGACAACATCGTCATGGCATCGAAGTTGTAAAATTGTCAATACCTCTACACAGAAAAGGTTTGTAAGTGATTTTATCACACTAAAATCAGGTGAGCACGCATACTGTTTATGTTTTGCGGCTATACCTTTGAAACAGTGAATATTAATGTTTACAGATTGGCCCAATTCACTCCCGTAGTAAGTGTCTCACTGTATCCCAGATTTTTGCTTTTTTTTTTTTAAAGTCAAAATTAATTTTTGTGATAATCAATATTATGCCACATATGCTGTTGAGCTTAACTTTGATTGAACCTGGAATATTCCTTTAATTGATTCAGCACCTCCTCCTTATCTGAGCACAGATTTCTTAACTTTGCATCCATTTTTAGGCTACACCTATCACTAATACATCTGTTTGAAAACGCATTGATTTTGCTAAGTTTAAGACTATCATCCTCAGTAGAAGTGCGTTTTCGAGACTTTCTCTCCACAACCACATTTGTTGGAAAATGAAGGCGTGATGAAAATGAAAACTGAGTTTTCAAATGAAAACGGATTAGTGTGGATGTGGCCTTAGAATCCCAGCAGAATTGTGTATACTCTAAGACCACACCTAATAGACCAAGATCACTGTGCTCCATCTGTAAATTAGTCCAGCATCAGGTGTTGCTGTCCAGATTGACTCATTATTTGCTTGCAATAACAGATATCCAAGATTCTTAACCCCATAATGTTCAAATAAACTGTTTTCTAGTTAGATTATAGTAGAAGGACCTGTAGCAGAACCCTAGTACTATCCAGAGACTCTCAGGATAAATTCATACGTGTCTTGCTCCAGGCCTCAGTTTCACTGTGTTCTCATTCATAATCTATGTTAAAAACCATAATACAGTAAAATGTTAATATCTGAGCTTTCTTTGTTGTGAGGCTCTTTATATTTTAGCATGTGGCTGCTTAAAGGGATAGTTCACCCCAAAATAAAAATGCTCTCATCATTTACTCACCCTCATGCCATACCAGATATGTATGACTTTCTTCCTTCTGCAGCACTAACAATTATTTTTTTTTTTTTTTAATATCTCAGCTCTGTTGGTCCATTCAATAGGTGGCCAGAAATGTTAATCTCCAAAAAATCCATAAAGGTAGAATAAAAGTAATCCCTAAAACTCCAGTGGTTAAATCCATATCTCCTGAAGCAATATGATTATTGTGGGTGAGAAAAAGATCAATATTTAAGTCCTTTTTTAACTATAAATCTCCACTTTCATTTACACATTCTTTGTTTTTTGGCAGTTTGCATTCCTTTTGCATATCGCCACCTACTGGTCGGGGCTGGTCAAAGGTGGAGATTTATAATAAAAAAGGACTTAAATATTGATGTTTATCTCACCCATACCTATCATTGCATTATATGGACCCACAGAGCTGAGATATTCTTCTAAAACTCTTCATTTGTGTTTTTTGTTTTTGTGTCATTTGTGAAGAAAGTCATACACTTCTGAGATGGCATGAGGGTGAGTAAATGATGAGAGAATTAAAATGTTTGGGTAAACTATCCCTTTAAGCTGAGGTTTGTTCTATAGCCACGGAGTCTTTTAATTGACTTAATTGTAGTCTGAAACCAAGACTCTCGCCCAAGTTTTTTCCTTTAATTTTACTTTCAAAGTGCAGTACTGATATATTGCTCCATTTATTGCCATAAATTGCCAAACAAGTGGTTGGTTGGTTTGGGGTGAAGAGGTTGTGTCTATGGTAAATGGATATGTATCACACACCAGGGCTTAATGTGCTGAAGATGGTTAATCTGAAGCAGAGATCTGTTGTAGTATAGATGAGATCAGGCAGCAAGGAACATCCTGCCAATGACCTGTGTGTGAATGCGTGGCATTTCTATAACAGCTGCTAGAACATAGCACTAACAATGGCAGTGTCATGGGTTTGATTCCCTGGGAATACATTTTTAAGTCGCATTGGGTAAGTGTCTACCAAGTATGGCTGCTCGATTATGGCAAAAATCATAATCACGACAATTTTGAAATCGCAATATATTTAACACGATTACTCATTGACTTTGGAAACTTCATGCATTTACTTAACTTTTAAAAAAAAACTTGTCTTTTTAACAGCGGATTTCCTTGAACTTAAAATGTAAACTACACTGTGTAGGGTAGTCAAATAAAGGACAGCCTCCATCGCCACCATTTACAGCAGGGTGCTCGCACTTATATGTAATGAGATCTACTTTTTCATCATGTTATTGCAGCAAGATCTACCATGTGCAATAAAGGCTATACATTATCACAATACCAAAACTTCAGTAGTCGGTAGTGAAATTTGATGATTCTCAATGCCAACTTCAAAACCACAACAAATAATAACATTAACTAATATGTTAATAATGGTAGAACGGTTTCAAGTTCACTGTAAACCCTAATTCTCAAAATAATTAATTGTTTTGAGTAGGGAAAAATTAAATCATACAAATTAGTTCAAATAAATTAACCTTGAGTATTTAGAACTTTTTCTTTTGAGTTCACAAAACTTACACCTGTTAAGTAGCATGAATTGTTTAATGTTTTGAGTTTAATGAACTTGTCTCTTTAAATTTACAAGAACTTAAATTTAACTGAAACTGGGAAGGGTATTTTTATTTCCCTGCATGCTTTACATGGCACTTGACAGGGAAAGTATATGTTAAAATTAAGTGTTATATAGTGTGTCTTTGTGCAAGATGAATGTAAAGGGAGATACTTGTTAGTGTTTAATGTTTTGTTGTGTTGTTTAGAAGAGTTTCTGTCATGTTAAAGCTTTTGGGGGGGTTACCATTATGGTGAATAGTAGAGCTTAGGACAGGTACAATATTAGATTGTTCTACAGTATATTGATATACTTGTTGAGCAATTGCTATGCTAATCAAAGCATGGTTTATCCAATTAGCATGCATTTAACATGCTAACATTCACTGTACTACCTTGTTCTAGTTAGAAGGATAATTTATAGTAAAAAAGGACTTCATTATTGATCTGTTTCTCACCCACACCTATCATATCGTTTCTGAAGACATGGTTTTAACCACTGGAGTCTTATGGATTACTTTTATGCTGATTTATGTGATTTTTATTTTTTTCATTTTTTTGAGCTTCAAAATTTTGGCCCCCATTCACTTGCATTAAATGGACCAAAAGATTTCAGTTGAGTTCAGCAGATGAAAGAAAGTTATACACATCTGGGATGGCATAAGGGTAAGTAAATTATGAGAGAATTTTCATTTTTGGTTGAACTATTCCTTTAACATGCATCAGACTGCTTTAAACTCACTCTTTAATACTATTACTGATAGCAATATGGAGTTACCGCAGAAAACTCTACGATCATTTTTTGGTAAGAACAGACCAAAATGTAATGAATTTTTTACTAAATCTTTCCATCTGCAGTGTCGTCATATCATCATCATATTTACTACATTCTCACATCTGAGATCAGGCAATGATTTCCCTACAATATCCTGCATTTAGATGTTTAAACCACCAGTGCAGGAAATCTACAGAATTATGGAATGTTAGGTAAAAGAATTGTAAAGCACACTTAATAAAAATAATTTCTCATAGATAACATTTCATCAGTATAATTATAGTATTGGGTTTAAGATATGCCATTGTAGTTTAAACTTAGTCCAGAAGACCGCATCTTTTTCTTATGAAAAAAAAAATGGAACATCATGAATTTTCAGGGCTATTGTTATGGAGGTCAAGTTGTTTTCATCATAGGTGTTGCATTATAACACAGTCTAGTTCTTTTGAAAGTTTGCTTTTTGGAACTCCCACAAAATCTGTGGAGTAAACTAGTGGCCCAGTTTGGCACAACATTTCAACACGGCCATACACAGCTTGTGTGCACACTGCGAATCACATCTTATTAATGATAATAAACATTATGATTATAGCTGTGCCAACAGATTTTGAAACGATTAAGTAAAACATTTTAAAACGATGAAGGAAAAGGGGTTTGTCTGTTTTTAAGGCGTGGCTCCTGAGTCCTGTACTGCTGCAGTGTGGTGCTGCTTTCTCTCTTCCTCTTCCCTTACACACACACAAACAAACACACATTCACGCACATACACAGCGTTTTGTTCATTAGTGCATGAAGTCAAAACAAACGTAGTGAGCAGATTCTTATTGATCTTTGTAATCAAGCCTTGTTTTGGGCTCAGCCAGTTAAAGTTACTGCCAACTGAACAAGATACGAGCTTGTTCCTATCAAAAGAATTCACAAAACAATGATAATTTTATCATGATAATTCATCATTCTTAATTTAATTTTCCTTGAAATAATTTTTTTTTATTTTTGTTTTTTTACAACCAAGTATCAGTGTATCAAAGGATGAAAGAATAAAGGACAAGAATCCAGCTGTACATTGTACATTGTCAGGAAATATTAAGATACATTTATAATTCTCATATCATCTGTATTCATGTCTATACCGCAAGTGATCCATTCAGTTCTCTCTAATGCGTGTGCGCGCGTGTGTGTGCGTGCATGTGCTTGTGCACGTGAGAGAGAAGAGAGTGCTGGAAACTGCGATATCTGCCCATTTCACTCTCCACTTCCCACCTGACTCTGCAATACCACACATTGTACACTAGGGCTGGGTATCGGCAGTTACCTCACGATATGATATGTATTGTGATACTTATGTCATGATTCGATAATCAAATCAGAGTGGCTAAAAGAAGGTATTCTGATAAAAACAAGTTTTCAGCTAACGACCCTGCATCAGTGTGGAGCGGCCTGAAAGGCATTACTAACTTCAAGAGACCTTCCCCCAACCCTGTAGGGAACCAACAACTGGATGACAACTTGAATGTGTTCTACTGTAGGTTCGAAAGGCCCAGTCTCACACCCCACACCCACTCTGACTTTCACTTCATACAAACATCAACACCTCCTGCAACCCCCCCCTCCCCTCCCTCCTGCTACTCAACCTGCACTTAAGATCTGTGAAGAAGAGGTGTGCCGTGTCTTCCGAAAATAAAAGACAAGGAAAGCACAGGGCCCAGACGGTGTTTCAACCGCTTGTCTAAAATCCTGTGCTGACCAGCTGGCCCCCATCTTCACACTGATCTTCAATAGATCACTGGAGCAGTGTGAAGTCCCATGCTGCTTCAAATGCTCAATTATCACTCCTGTCCCAAAGAAACCCAAAATCACAGGACTTAATGACTACAGACCCATCGCTCTGACGTCTGTGGTCATGAAATCAGTTGAAAGACTGGTGTTGGCCACCTGAAGGACATCACTGGACCCTTTCTAATTCCCCTTCAATTTGCTTATTGAGCAAACAGGTCTGTGGATGATGCAGTCAACATGGGATTGCATCATATCCTGCAACATGTGGACAGACCAGGGACATATGCAAAGATAATTTTTGTGGACTTCAGTTTGGCTTTAAACACCATACTCCCAGCTATACTCCAGACTAAATTACACCAACTCTTTGATCCAATGTCTGTCTGTCAGTGGATCACCAGCTCTCTGACGGACAGGCAGCAGCTAGTGAGTTGGGGGAAATTCACTTCCGGCACCTGTACAGTCAGCACTGGTGCCCCCCAGGGATGTATGCTCTCCCTACTACTCTTCTCCCTGTATACAAATGACTGCACCATGAAGGACACCTCTGTCAAGCTGCTGAAGTTTGCAGATGACACTACTGTCATCGGCCTCATCCAATATGACGATGTGTGTGTGTATACAGAAGGGAGGTTGAATGAATGGCACACTGGTGTAGTCAAAACAACATGGAGCTGAACACGCTCAAAACGATGGAGATGATTGTGGACTTAAGGAGGAACACCTCAACATTGACCCCTCTCACCATTCTAAACGGCACTGTGGCAGCAGTGGAGTCATTCAGGTTCATGGGCACTACCATCTCACAGGACCTGAAGTGGGAGACCCACATTGACTCCACTGTGAAAAAGGCCCAGCAGAGGTTGTACTTCCTTCGCCAGTTGAGGAAGTTCAACCTGCCACAGGTGCTGCTGATACAGTTCTACTCGCCAGTCATTGAGTCTGTCCTCTGCAATTCTGTAACTGTATGGTTTGGTGCAGCTACGACATCTGATATCAGAAGACTACAAAGGACAGTTCGGACTGCTGAGAGGTTGCCCCCTGCCCTCCCTTCAAGAACCGTACACTTCCAGATTGAGGAAAAAGGCTGGAAAAATCACACTGGACCTCACTCACCCTGCCCACTACCTTTTTTTGAACTGTTGCCTTCTGGCAGGCGCTACAGAGCACTGAGTACCAGAACTGTCAGGCACAGGAACAGTTTTTTCCCTCAGGCTATCCATCTCATGAACAGTTAAAAGTCCCCCATTGAGCAATAATTAATGTGCAATACACAGATTAGTCTATTTATATTTATCCAACATACCATACCTCTTCTGCCATTACATTCCCTTGCTTTTGTATGTAACAGATTTGTATTTGTATATTGTACATACGTATGTGTGTGTGTGTATGTATATATATATATATATGTGTATATATATATATATATATATATATATATATATATATATATATATATATATATATATATATATATATATATATATATATATATATATATATATATATATATATATATATATATGTGTATATATATATATATATATATATATATTAGTCCCATTGTGTAATACTTTATATATTTTTCTATTCACTTTTTATTTGTATTCTATTTTTTTATTATTATATCTGTCCAGTTGTATTGTTTGTGCACTGGAAACTTCTGTCACCAAGACAAATTCCTTGTATGTGTAAGCATACTTTGCAATAAAGCTGATTCTTCTTCTGATTCTGATAATAAATTTAGGATAATTATAATTTTTTGAATAATTTAAAATAAAATAAAAATATTGTAAATAATAATAGGTACAGCCCATTTTGCTCATAGTCGTGAGGGAGTAATCTACTTCATATTTGTTTTCATAATGTCTTTTTTAACAGTTTTTAAAATTTGTTTCATGCATAAACTTTAAGGTTGTTTGCATTGACCTTGGTTCTTATCGCCCCGTACAGCTCAACAGATGCAAAGAACTTAATGAAAAAGCGATGTCTGCATTTGTGCCATTAGTAAAGTGTACATGATTGCCCTCTTCCATAATAAAAGATCTTTCATAACTTCTGTTGTTTTCCTGCCATGTAAGAACGCAGGCTTTTAAAGACAGCTTTTATGCCCTCGTGCATCATGTAAGTAACTACATTTACTTAAAAGAAAAAGTTGCAAATCAAAAGTAAGTGCAATTGAAAATAATGATACACATGTAAGTAATTCATAACTCTTCAGCCTCTTGAATTTGGCCGCTTTGGCGGAGTTTCCTTTTTTAAGATTACTTTGGACGGGGTTCATTTAATTTAATTAAATAAATATCTTGTAGTATAAATTTAACTACTTTATAGGCCTCTGTATGTTTTTATGCATTTACAATGTTAGATACATACAAATAACAAATCTCTTATAAAAGTGTATATTATGAAAGAAATACACAATGATTTGTCATTTTCATTTATTTTTCTCTAAATTTATAATCTCATTACATTGTTCAGTCGTGTCACCAACCAGTCACTACATTTCTGATTATGGTTTCGATTATCAATACATGTGCCCTTTTCAGTGAACACAGGAATGCACAATCATCTCAGACAACTCAATCCAGATATACTAATCAAATCCGCTCATGCGTTTGAAGAACAGAATTAGCTAGAGAGGAATTATCATGATTAGAAGATCTGGAATATGTCATATAATCTTAAAATGTATGAAGTGACGTATGAAGAACGGGCCACTGGTACCTCGCTATCGATAATAAATCGATACTTCAGCAATAAATAAATAGTCTCAGATTACTGATGAAATCACACAGAAGATGATTTGATTAAAAGAACTGTATAAAGTCTTGCAGCTGCAAATTCTGCATTTTCCATTTACATTTTTCTGCATTCCATGGTTTGTTTTAATGAAATGTTATAACCAAAACAGTGTTTGATCAAATGAATACATAAAGTTTCAATCAAATAATATATAATAATTTGTAAAAAAAAATTATAATAAAAAAATAAATGCTGCAGAACAGAGCTTCACAGTATAAATGAAAACATTAATGAAAAAAATCCTGTGGCACAAGGCTGCTACTCTTATGACTGAATCACAGAGGGCTGATATTCAGTACACTTGTTTTTGTGGAATTGCTTGCATGTAGTAGTAATAATTGTAATAATTATAAATTATGATTATATAAATAAAACCATTTATTATTAAATTATTGTTATTAGTAGTGTTATTGTGATTACTTTGAATATACAATTTTTCTATACAATAGTAATATTTTTTTTCTGTCGTTTCATGCATCCAGTTAAACAGCCTTTATTTTGGTGGAACTTTTATTTTGACAGACTGTTGAGTTCCTCCTGTGTGGTAGTTTTTAATAAGGTCTGCATTCTAAATGAATTGCTGAAATACTCGCGAGCTAAGATTTCAGAGCAGAGTTTGTGCGAGTCTTCACAGCCGCACAAACACTAAACAAAATGCATTCTGTGTATCACGTGTGATCTGTTTGTGTGTGTATGTAGGATATGTTAAATATAAATGGAGTAAGCTGGTTATTGCACATGATTATTGCACAATGGGGCAGTTTTAACTGTTCATGAGATGGATAGCCTGAGGGGTAAAAACTGTTGTTGTGCCTGGCTGTTCTAGTGCTGGTGCTTGTTTACATGTACTGTATAAGCAGCATACTCTTAACTCATGTATACATGCGACTTGGTGAGAAAGCAGTGACAAGGTGGTGAGAAAGCTCTTCAGAAACCTGTGAGAACGCCGCTTATGTGTTTACATGGCCATATAAGCTGCATTCTCTGTGAGAAACCTAGGTGTGTTAAACCACTTTCTCTTAATCCCTGAAGTGGCGTAAGGAAACCTGCGCTCTCGTTTACATGTAGTTTTAGGATGTTCTTCCTGAAGTCCACTATCAACTCCACTGTTTTGAGCGTGTTCAGCTCCAGGTTGTTTTGACTGCACCAGACAGCCAGCTTATTGAGAGAAAGCTGTGTCCCTGTTTAAATGTACTGTATAAGCGGCGTACTCTTAACTCATGTATACATGCGACTTGGTGAGAAAGAACCTCGCTTCTGTGTGCAGACTCGTCGTCATCTTGGATGAGGCTGATGATTGTAGTGTTGTCTTCGAACTTCAGGAGCTTGACGGGGGTCCTTGGCTTTGCAGTCATTTGTATACAGGGAGAATAGTATTGGGGAGAGCACACATCCCTGATTGTACAGGTACATTTCCCCAGTCTCACTAACTGCTGCCTATCTGTAGGAACAGAGAGCTGGGTTAATTTATTACAGAGGAGAGCAGGGATGATGGTGTTGAAAGCCAAACTGAAATCCACAAATAGGATCCTTGCATGCAGTCCCATGTTGACTGCATCATCCACAGACCTGTTTGCACAATAGACAAACTGCAGGGGATCCAGAAAGGGTCCAGTAATGTCCTTCATGTGGGCCGACACCAGTCTATCAGATGACTTCATGACCGCAGATGTCAGATGTCATAAAGTCCTGTAATCTTGGATTTCTTTGGGATTGGGATTATGGTGGCGCATTTGAAGCTGCTCCAATGATCTGTTGAAGATCTGTGTAAAGATGGGGGCCAGCTGGTCAGCACAAGCTTTGCTTGTCTTCTGTTTCCGGAAGACTCAGCACACATCCTCTTCAAAGATCCTAAGTGCAGGTTGTACAGCATGAGGGAGTAAGAGTGGGGTTGCAGGAGGTGATAATGTTTGTGTGAAGAGGTCAGAGTGAGTGTGAGGGGTGAGACTGGGCTTTTCAAATGTGCAGTAAAACACATTCAGTTCATCAGCCAGTTGATGATTCCCCACATAGTTGGGGGATTGTGTCTTGTATTGGTAATGTCTTTCAGCCCTTTCCACACTGATGCAGAGTCGTTAGCTGAAAAGGAGTAGTTCCTTTTAGCCACTCTAATTTAGGCCCTTTCCAATTGGCGGTACTAAAAGCCGTTTTGGGTACTTTTCCCCAGGACTAATACTTTTTTGTCGCTTTTGCACCTGAAGAACTATAGTTCCTCAAAGTCATTTTAGGGGACATTTTTAGCTCCTGCTCTGGGGTAGGCACTTTTGTGGCATATAGGGACTGTGGCAGACTGTGGGAGGTGCTTTAGCCTGTAATTGGTCAAAAACCTATGATGCAAACTAGCAGCTAGCCTGCTATTCAGAGGATTGCACTAATTTTACAATTCCCTTAACAGAAATAACATAAATTATCCAAAGAGAATCACCCATTTACCGTGTGTGTGCATGCGTGCGTGTGTGCATGTGCGTGTGTGTGTTCATAGGGAGACACGCTTTGAGTGTTCATCGTATCTGTACTGTTTGTACTGTGTGACTACACAGAAAATAAAGTGATTTCTGGATTACTACATCAGATTTTTCCTGGGATGATATAAATGATCAGATATTTATCGAAAGTGGGTAATTGAACTTTATTATACACTAAAACGTCATGAAATCTAGTTTACATAATATAAATACTGCGTGCCTGTTACTGCATAATTAACTTGCATCAAGACGACTTATGTCAGTGAGTGAATATTTCAGTACAGTAATTTATGTTGAGTCATAAAAGCCTTTATCGTAAAAGACTGTGTTGATAAATAGGTTTATAATGAATTTTCAACATGTCTTCTGCATTCAGCATTTGCTCTGTGGTTAAAGAGCGCTTTCACCACCTCTCTTCTCTCACTCCGGCTGCAGTGCGGAGCACTGCACACCGCGGCTCACGAGGCCAGTTTAAACTGTAACCTGAAGACACAGGCTGCTTCTGAAAAATGTAAAATGCTGCCTTTGGAGACTGTATAACGATGGATGAAGGTAGGATGAAATAAGGTGCTTTTTAAACAGTTCAGAGTGTTCTGTTCAACCAAAACCGCTGTTGTTTAATCTATTAACTGATTAGGTATCTGCCTACATTTTCCAATGCAGCCAAAGTTCGTATAAAACAGCCCTAACAAAAGTGTAACTCAGAAACCCGTGTCCACCGTCGGTGTTGTTGATTTTGTTGTTGCTGCTGCTGTTAAATCGGGCGTGTAAATAATGTCACAAGAAAAGTGGTCGAAACTAGATGAAGTGACTGCTGTGGTTACTTTTGTGAATGTGAATGCAACAGGTAAAAATTCTCCTCGGGTGTCCCATTCCTCTTAAGAGTTCTCATCTAGAAAGTTAAGGGAAAAGTACCAGGACTGTAGGTGGAAAAGGACCTTTTGTCATTGTGTTTTTGGCCTGATTGTACAAGATTTTATCCCCATTTTAGTAAGCACCCCCTTTGGCCTGACAAAGCTGCCTGAGTTTTGCTGTAAACCATGGTTTGTCATTGTTGTATGTTAAGTAAATCCTAGTAGGAATGCACATACCCTCACAGAAACTGATATACAATGTCACAGTATCTGTGACAAAAACACTCCAATCAGTGCAGTCAAAACCGGCTTGTAGTTCAAACCAGACTTGGTTCGGGGGCAGGTTCCTGGGCTGGTGCAAATTCTCGAACTGTTCCGTGCGTGTCCACTGCAGAAAAGGCCGTTCCGGGGCCGAAAATGTGGTTCACAGCAGCCCCAAAAACTTGCTAGTCTCCACGCAGATCAAGATCATTAAACAGTCACATGCGCTGCACATCACAGAACGAATGAGAGGCTCCGCTCTGCTCTGTCATCTCCTTCACACACACAGGCATGCAGGTGCGCACACACACATGCACACAACGCACACTACTACTGCTTGATTTTCATGCAGTGTGTGCAATAGTATCCCATCTGCAGAGCCACAGAGCAGTGTGTATAGTGTATAAATGGCTGTGAACTCTCAAATTACCTTTTTCACAGGAGATTTCAGCTCACGAGACATTGGAAGTTTGATATAACGAACCCTTCAAAAACTGGAAGAATTTCAAAGGTCTTTCAAAATAAAAGTCCAGCTGAAATGAGAGCTTTATTTAACTGGATACGTGAAATTGAAGACATTACAACAGAAAACTATTACTACTCCATAAAAGTGTAATAGTCAAAGTAGTAGAAATAATACTCATAATATAATATGAAATGGTTATATTAATAGTATTATTATCTGTAAACAGTATCGCAAAAGATAAATACCAGTACTGAATATCAGCATGTTGTGATTCAGCCATGGCAGCCTCAGGTAATCAGATTGTTATGCCATTATGCAGTTCTTTTTGTCAATTTTCTGTGTAATTTAATAAGTAATTTTTTTTTTATTTGTTGCCTAAGTATCACGTTGGTATCGATAGGGCTGGTATCGTAACGAAGCCAGAATTTTGGTATCAGAGCAACCCTACTGTGCTGTCTGTATTTTGGCAGTTCACGTGTGAGATTTGCTTTGTTAAAATCCCCAAGAATTATAATAAGTGACTCCGGGAATTGTTGCTCCGTGTCTGTGACCTGATCAGCCAGCTGTTGCAGCAGGGATGTAAACTCTCACCAGAACGTAAGAGAACTGCCGTGGCGAGTAGAATGGCTTACAGTTGATAAAGACTGTTTCTAAATTAGGACAGCTTTTTCTTTAACATCTGTACACCAACTTCCATTGATGTAAAAACATGTTCCATCACCTCTCGTTTTCCCTGATAACACTGCAGTGCGATCCGCTCTGAACAGCTGGAAGCCAGGCAGATGTAACGCACTGTCTGGAATAGCTTCACTCAGCCAGGTTTCTGTGAAGCACAAGGCAGCGGAGCTTGAGAAGTCCTTGTTTGTACAGGTGAGGAGAAGTAGTTTGTCTGTTTTGTTAAGAAGAGAGCGAAGATTCGCTAGATGGATGCTCGGCAGTACTGTTCGGAAGCTGCGTTGTCAGAGCTTGACCAATTTTGGGCCACGTGTGCTCAGATAGGAGACAAAGGCAGGCCTACACACAGTCATAAAGTCTGACTGAGGCCTGTAGGAACACTGAAAGCCTGATAACAAACAAAGGGAGCCCAAACAGACAACAGATCCCATCAAGCCTTGATCACTTTACACCTAGGTGTGAAATTCTGAAAGATCAAACTCTCAACTCCTATTGGATGAAATGCACAACAGAACACGTCCCTCTACCATGATGTCATCGACAGTATAAAACCCCGGAGATTCTTCCTAAGCTTTGCTTCCAGAGACAGTATTCGCCGCATCTAGTTGCAGCCCTGCTGCTCCTAGGTGTAGCCTCTCTGTCCAAGGAAGTAACGTACGTACCTGAACTTTGGCCATACAATCTCCATCTCGCTGGACGAGCTGAGATTCTCCGTGTTCCACTGAGCATGCTAACGGATACGAAGGAGACCGCTGGGCAATCCGCGTCTCACCCTTTTGCCTGCAGAAACGAAGAAAGAAGATTTCTTCAACAGAGTCAACTTCAATGATTTCTCTGCCAACCCGCCGAGAATCAGCCGCCGTACCACCCGCCGACAGAGCGAGGAAACAGCCTCCCATCAACACCCGAGCTTTGTGGAACCGAGTCTAAGTCAAACGACGGACGAGCACACTTCCTACCCGCGTCCTCACGTGACTCAAGTAAGGGCAGAGATAGATTATTATAGTGTGTTATTCTTGTGTATCAAGGTTATTCCTTGTACAATTTACGGATCGCCGAGTCCGCTCATTGCTGCTAATAATACTCAAGGTATTACTGTAACTTACTGTTACCATGAATGAGAATTGCTGCGTTTCGTCCAACCACGTTGGGCTGTTTGTGCATTTCCGCCATTGCAGGTGAGACCGGCACACTGAGTTTATCCATTAAAGAACCAACGACCTCGGTGGACGAATTACGAACCATTCACCGCATCTCTGAATGATAAAACTAACAGTTGCCATCTCTCCCACCATCACTAAACCGGCTTCGGTGCCTTACCCAGTTCTCTCTCTCTCGTACTAACTGCACACACACACGACCCCTTACAAACATACCTGCACCCTCCTCTCATGTATTATGGTAACAGATAAGCCTATATCTAATCATGTTACTGTTTAGTTTGTAGTTGGATGTCGGAAGTTTATCGACTGCATTGTATTGATTATTAATTGATATTATAGCATCAATAAACTTTGTTATACTTTAAAGAGAAGTGTTTTGTTATTGTTCTGCATGCACCTGTGCCAAGGGCTGGCAGTGGATGTCAGTGCTTGGATTCAAGCCTTCATTGTTCCCGTTTTGAATGTCAGTGTTCTCTGGACGTCGACTTTCCTAAGAGAACAATCCTATATTGAGACTGCTGTACTGTCTGGTTATTAGTCTCTGATTCCAGGGTGGTGCCCCGGCAATATTAATTCTAATTAATATTCTATTGATTTTGATAATTGATAGTTATCTTTGATTGTTGATTTGAAGGATTAATGAGATAATGTTGATTCTAATCAGTGTTCTATTGATTTTAATAACGAATAATTATCTTTGATAAGTATCCTACATGGCAGTTTTGTCACAGTGTGTATGCATAAGAATACAAAGTAATAACTTGAATCATTAGTTCAAAGTTTGGTTCTGTTTGACAATTGATTTCTCTCATGACTTGCCAAGCATTAGCCAGTGTGGTGTGAAAGTGCTCTTAGAGTGGATTAGGGGTTGGTAAGATTACGATAGTCTGTTCCAAGCCTGCTGTTTTATATAACTTCTAACACTTTCACCTAGATGTTACAGAGAGGTGTCAGGTCACCTAATTAATGTCCACCAAGGAGAGGTCGCAGTGAAATTCACACACTGCATAACAGTAACCCGTAAACCACAGGTCGAAGCCTCTCACCTGTGTGTTCGTGTCAGCATTATAGCAACTGTAACACAACAAGCTATCAGAGCCACTGTGTCATGAGCATTTTTATTGCCCCGGTAAAATGAGTCGACAGCCCCATTTGGCCGGAGCTGAAGCTCCTCAGAGGTCAGACGACCCAGCACTGCAAGATGTGGTGGCCGCTGTCCTCCGTCTCTCCATAGAGGAGAGCGAGAACCTCAACGGCTACAATGTTAGTCATTGTGATGAAGCATTGCAGGAAGTAGTTGATTATGTCAACAACACGGTTGGGAAGCCAGAGCGCACAATCCCGGACATCGTGGGCCAAATTAAATCGTGGGCCTTCATCACCGCAAAACACATCTGCAAACCACAGAGCACCAGGCCCAGCTCACCCAGCTGCAGAACAGCTAGCAAGCGGTGCAGAGGGAAAATCTCAGCCTGCACCAAGAAGTTAGGTGCACCCAAGCTGAGAGTGTCCGGGCACAGGAAGATAATGCCCAGATGCAGGAGGTAAATGAAACCCTGCGCAGGCAGCTCCAAGCTGCCCAGCTAAGAGCAGAGTCAGATCAGGTAAGTGCAGCTGCTGACCTGGCCACCCAGAAAATGCACAGCACAACATCTGACATCGAAAAGGGCCCCCTCTTTAGCACAACAAATAGAAATGTGCCCCTAGGAAACCTAGGGACACACGCTAGGAGCCGAGCTTCCCCTAGTGGTACAGTCTCTGACTTCGTCCTTCTAGATGCCTTTCAAGCTCATCCAGCAGCCTGCTGGTTGGATGCAGGTGCCCCTCCTTCCAGTTGCCCCCTCAATCTGTTTTCAGTCATGCCACCTTGCATTGCGACCAGACTGATTCCACACCACGAAGGGGGGAAAATTACTTCCAAGCCAGAGTGGTGTAAGCGGCTCGAGGGGCCCCATTAGCCAGGGAGCTGTAGGCAACATGGGGCCCACCCCCATGCATCAACAGGACTCTCTCCCCACCATGAAGGGGAAGTCGTCCTCATGGCTATAGCCATATACCGACGAAGCCTCCGCTACCCTAGGCACTTTCGCCATCACGCAGAAGAGGCATGAGCCTCCGCACGAGTATTACAGATGCCTGTGAACCTCGTACTTCCAAGGACGTAACGCACCAGGTCTGGAGGAGGAACGGGCTTTCAAGTCTCTCTTCCTTCACAACCTTCCCGAGAGTGTGCGATATGACATCACGATGCACTGCAGAATGGGCAACCCTACCATGCAGGAAATCAGAAGGTACATGTAACTGGCATAGGAGACGTGCATGCGCCCTACTCGAGGGCACGAAGGTGACACCAGAGTCATGGGGATCCAAGCCTCAGAAAACGCTGACCTAGCACTTGAAGGCAACGAGATGCCTCGCGTTAAGGTGAACGTTAGAACAGGACCCTGGGGTGCTGACCACCTCACCAGCAGGGTGGTCAACAGAACCAGGGGGGTGGTGACCAGAAACACCCCCAGGATCACGCAGGGCCAAAACGGCAAAATGCTCGCCGGCCAAAAGGAAAGGTACAGTTCGAATGGAAACCCATACAAGAAGGGGAGTGGGAAGACAAGGTTTCAAACCCCCCCCAAGAGGACAATTTTTGAGGCAGGAAATGGAGGGTATAATTAGGAGATGCCTGACAGAGGCATGTTCCATCGTTCACCAGGGCTGCCTAACTTCTCAAAGGAACATGACGCTGACCC
This sequence comes from Myxocyprinus asiaticus, assembly GCF_019703515.2. Taxonomy (NCBI): domain Eukaryota; kingdom Metazoa; phylum Chordata; class Actinopteri; order Cypriniformes; family Catostomidae; genus Myxocyprinus; species Myxocyprinus asiaticus. The sequence continues at coordinate 18,562,474 of NC_059355.1, forward strand.
CTCATCAGCATTACTACACTATGTACTCCCTCCTGTTAATGCCAAAGTTTACTTTGTAGGTTGGGAAAGGGGAACTGGGGAGGCCAAGTGGCTCCCCAAAACAGTCACTCCTAACATACCACACCCTCCTTTTCTGACCTTCTTGGGCGATCTGGGCCATAAGGGCAACGTCCAATGCATATACACATCAGTAGTGGTAGGGGGGTGTATCGGCTCCCATGCACTACTCGACACTAGTTCCAAAATAAGTCTGATGGGTTCCAACACCTTCACAGAGGTGGCTAAAGCAACGCTCTCCCTCGGCAAACTGTTACAGATCAAGATCTGCAACGTAAGCATCACAAGCTGCACGCAAGCTAGGTTGTCTATCACAAAATGGGCATGGATCGACATTACCTTTCAAGGTATGACGCTGGTACACCCCATTTACATATGTCCCATTAAAACAGAACCACTGTTAACTGGCCAGGACCTATTGGACCGACTGGCTCCGCTCACTGACTGCCATCATGGACATATGGCTCTGATCCTTCTATGCCACCTGCAAGCCCACAGCTGCTGCAATTTGATAGTCAAAACTAATTTTATGACCACAAGTCTTTACTTGTTCACTGAAGAACACAAACTTAACCCTGTACAGCCCCCACATAGTGGGAGGCATGCACATCAACGGCACCTCCTCCGTTCTTCACACCGTGAAGTCACCGCATCCTTTTGGCAGGGTCGCCTCAGTCTCCTCAAAGCTACTGGGTTATGTGCCCTCTCCGTATGGATTAGGAAAAGGCAGGTCATGCATTTTGTGAATGTAGTCCCTCAACTCCAACCCCCATTCTTCGTGGGGGCAGACCTTCTGGTCAGACTAGGTGCTCAGTTGGACAGTCAACCAGGTTCTGTGGTCCAAAGCCTGGGCCGAAAGGCATTCACTGACCATTGACGTAGAACACATGATATCCAGCTAGACCATTCCCCAGGCATGCCAGGTTGCTAGCAAGGTAGATATGACTATCCCCGCGTGAACAGCAGGTGTTCCCATCCCCCTGGTGATCTCTAAAGGATAGAAGATACCTGGCCCACAGGCGTTCTTCCAACCCTTGCCCCCGCATCTGGGAACTCAATCTGACTGTCTGCGGCACACCCTTCAGGATATTATAGTCACTGTAAATTTTCACTCTGCTCTTTTCAATAACACTTTGCATGCTTTAGGGACTTTGTCAGAGGTTGTCAGAGAAGAGATCATTTATGTGTGTATCGTTAGAGATCTAATGCAGGACCTCATCAGGAAAATTAGCTCCTCAGTCAACAGTCTGAGTGGTGGAAGGATTCCTGCTTACCTGGTCTCCCTAGACCTTGTCGAACAAATCCTTACCAGATGGTGTTCTTAATGGTTCCCCAAGGAGCCACCATGTACATTGATGATATTGTCCTCCATCATATCAGCGTCGACAAACGTGATGCGGAAATTGAGATCATTGATGCATGTAGAGGTCATAACCTCACCATTGATGACACCCTTCAACAGCAGCTTCATGCTGAAGAGACTAAATTAGTGAAGTTCAGTCTCAAACCGACTGGCTTGACCACTATATTTCCTAGTCACACGAGCAGATTTTCATCTTACCAAGCCATATCAGTCTGGTCGCCTTCGGGCTCCTCCTCAGTGGTTGGATCATCACAGCAATTATTGCACACACCATGTACAGGTACATTCAAAACCTACAGGCCAGACTGGACTCCCTCCTCCTCGTACAGCCACGTTTTACACACCAGTCTGAGCCCATCCCACAGGTTAGCCCCAATCATTTCCAAGAATAAGCCTTTTAAACTCTAACCTTTTTTTCCTTTCGTTTTGGTCCTAGTGTCATTGTGAGGTTCTATTATGATTTTGTGTTATGACCAAAGAACAGCAAAGGATTGTGTTATGGTTAATGCTGTGCCTATCTATAACTTGGAATGTTTGTCTATGTGTGATGAATGTAGTTTTAGTTTTAGCTAGAAGTTCTATGCCCAGATGTGCCTCAGTCTCAGCCCAGACAATAAAGCTTCTGTGAACTCTATGAACTGTATGGACTGCGCAACCGTTTTCTTTTCTATCAGGAAGACACGGACGGCGTAACCCACAGGTTACTGTGAACCTACAGGAACTGTTCGGCCCTTCAGTTGCTCTAAAGACGCTGACAACAACCAACTCTTCAGACCAAAGGGGGGAATGTTGGGCCTCATGTGCTCAGATAGGAGACAAAGGCAGGCCTACACACATTCATAAAACCTCACTTTGGTCTGTAGGAACACTCAAAGCCTGATAACAAACAAAGGGAGTCCAAACAGACTACAGAAGCCATGCTCACTTTACACCTAGGTATGGAATTCTGAAGGAACGAACTCTCAACTCCTATTGGTTGAAACGCACAACAGAACACGTCCCTCAACCATGATGTTATCGACATGATGTCATGGCCATCCGTGGCGCCATCTTGTACCGCTAGCTTACCGTTTAAACGTTTTTGGTATCACGTTAGTACTGGTATACCATGCAAACCTACCAGGAGCGGTTTGTAATTAGCAGGTTCTGGGCTTGTACAATATATAAAGAGCAGAAGTGCTGTTTCTGTCACAGTTCCAGTTTCTAGAACAGCTACTGTATGTTGCTCTAATGTTAAATAGCAACAAGTTTTTGTTTTGAATACATGTGTTATAGTGCAGTAGTAGTTAAAGAGTCTGTTTTTGGATCAGGGCTTGTTGTTGTGAGGAGCTAGAAACAGCAAAATTATTGTTTGTCCTTGCCTTGAGGAGAACAAGAGAAAGTCATGTGATGTCAAAATATATGGGATCAAAGTTAAAAACACTAGTGCACACACTGTCTTTCACTCAATTTCTTGCATTACAGCAGTGGAAGCAAACAGATGCTCTCTGGCTATGTTCACACAGGCAGAAAAAAAATCCTATTTTTATATAATTTTTTGGCCTATATGACTCAAATCCGTTTAGATTTTTGTAGTCTGAACTGGACAAAAACACAGAATTCGATTTTTACAAGTCTTAATTTTTGAATTTTTGTTAATGAGGCTTAGTCTGAACGTTCAGATCGGATTGTAATTCAGATCGGATTGTCATTTGTTGTGTGTGATGGGTTGAAGATAGACATCGGTGCGGTGTTCACATTCAAACCGACTAACACCGGTAGTATTGCTGGTTGAACACTAGGTGGTATTATTGGGTAATTTTCATTAAGCAATAGCCTACACAATAAAGTAAGGCAGCTTGATTTCAAACTTTGAACTTTTTTTTTTTTTTTTGTTATTAACATTTTTATTGATTCCAAAGATAAAACATACAACCACAACATAAAAAACGGAATCAGTTATTCACATTACCCCCCCCCCCCCCACACACACACGCACAAACATGCACTACTGTGGTCACCAACACCTAGATAATCAAAATAAAATAAATACAAAAAAATACATAAACCAAGAAATGCATTCAAACAAAATCAATAAAACACATACCCAACTAAACTACAAATCCCTCTCCACAGCCACTCCCCAAGAACCTTCCAAAAAAGCCAAATAACCCCCTCACTTCTTGACGAACAAATCCCGTTTCCCCAGCTTTCTAAAAAACCTCTCCTCAAATGCTGCCACCTCACCCATCTCCCTGCACCATGCCCTAAATGAGGGTGCCCCATCCCCCGAGGATGATTTTCCGACCAATCATGACTAGGACCCAACTTTTTAAATATTTGTCCTCAATAATAAGTGTCGTCCCATCGCCCAGGATACAGAGTCTGGGGCTGAATGAAAGTTCAGTGTTCAACACCTCACACATAAAGTTCTGAACCCCCAACCAAAATTCTTGGATCTTTACACATCCCCAAAATACATGTATTGTGTCCCTGTTTTCTGATTGGCACCGCCAGCAGGTGGGTGTGCCTTTAAGACCCAAACTATACAATTTAGAGGGGGTCCAGTAGAACTGATGCAAAATCTTAAATTGCATCAGACGGACCCTTGCATCTCTAGATGTAGACTTGATGCTTTTTAGGATCCTAGCCCACACTCCCTCCTCCAATACCAAGTTTAAATCTTTCTCCCATAATCTCTTGAGAGAAGACGGAGCTCCATCCCCCAGACTCTGAATTAACAGGGAGTAATACACAGATGCTTCATGACCTTTCCCAAAAGCAGTAACCACCATTTCCAGAGTATCTGCTGCTTTAGGGGGGTGTAAACTACTCCAAAAAATAGTGCAGAGCAGGTGGCGCAGCTGTAAATACCTAAAGAACTGGGATCTAGGAATCTTAAAATGTTGAACCAAATTATCAGAAGATCTCTTTACTCCACTCTCATATAGGTCACCGAGTGTAGTAACCCCCCTCCCAATCCACTCTGACCAACAGAAAAAGGGGACTTATTAATATGTAATTTAGGATTCAGCCATATGCTCGAGGCAACATTTAAATAAATGTCTGAATTAAACACTCTGGACACTTTTGTCCAAACCATGTGCACATGCAAGATAACGGGGTGTGACTTAACTTCTCCGGTTCGTTTGATCGAAAAGCTTTGCAATGGCGAAATAGAGGCAAGGACTTCCTGTTCAATATGAAACCAGGGAGGGGCTCTCTCAGGTGGAAGCGACCAGTGAGCCAAATGTCTGAGACCGAATGCATAATGATAAAACAATCTTGGGTAGGCCACCTTTGTCAATTGGACTGTGTAACTTATTGAAATGTAACCTGGAACACTTACCATTCCAAATAAAGGACTTCACTATGCTATCAAATTGTTTGAAATAAGAGAGGAGGACATCTACAGGGAGAGATTGTAGCAGGTAGTTACATTTTGGAATACAATTCATTATAATAACATTAACCTTCCCAGTCATAGATAAATGTAATGAAGCCCACCTGCCCACATTGCTCAAACCTTTTTATTAAAGGGTCAAAATTAACTGACTAAATCACATACATTTGCTGGGAATAAAATACCCAAATACTTAATAGCCTGTTTGGGCCATTGAAAGGCGCCTGGCTGAAAAGCCGTTACTGGGCAGTATGCAGTCAGAGCCAAAGCTTTGGATTTAGACCAGTTAACTCTGTATTCTGAAAATATAGAAAAGGAATTGATAATTCTGTGGAGGCAAGGCATAGATCTAGTGGGGTCAGAGACGAATAATAAAATATCATCTGCATAAAGCAAAAGCTTATGCGCCATACCTCCCACCACCACCCCTGGAAAATCATCCTTCTTTCTTATCACAGCTGCTAATGGTTCCAAAGCAAGACAGAACAATAATGGGGAAATAGGGCAACCCTGCTGGGTGCCCCTATCTAGAGTAAAATAATCTGAAATTAATCCATTCATTTGTATCGCCGCTACAGGGTGTCTCTAAAGTAACTTGATCCATCCAATAAAACTATTTCTGAACCCAAATATTTCCAAAATTTTAAAATAATCCCATTCAACCATATCAAACGCCTTTTCGGCATCAAGTGAGATGGCAGCGACCGGAGTCTGATCATTCACTACTGACCACATAATATTGATGAGACGCCTAATGTTGTCAGAAGAGCTGCGGCCCTGAATAAACCCCAACTGATCTATATGTATAAGAGATGTCATAACTTAATCAGTTAGTCAGAATTTTTGACAATTTTTACATCTAGCTGGATCATGGAAATTGGATGGTAACTTTTACACTCGCTTGGATTTTTGTCCTTTTTAAGAATCAGACTGATCTGGGCTTGTGTCTTGGTTGGAGGAAGCTTTCTATTCTTTAATGAACCCATATAAACTTCTAACAAAGTGGAGCCAGTTCTGTAGCATAAGATCTGAAAAATTAAGCGGCAAAGCCATCTGGCCCCGGAGCCTTGCCAGTAGGTAAGGACTTAATTACCTCGTCAAGCTCCTCCAAGTTTATCTCAGAATCAAGAGATTTTTTTTTTTGCTCAGTTGTCAGTTTAGGGAGATCTAATGGTTCCACAAAGTTTTGAATATCTTCATCAGTAGACGAAGACGTGGAACTATAGAGATCAAGATAGAACTCTTTAAAAGCATTATTAATATCAGTGGCTGAGGTAAATATTTCACCACCAACAGATTTCACATGAGGGGTGCCAGTGGCTTGCAGCATCCCTTCAAGATCAATAAAAAAGCCCTGATCATCAACGTTAGGTGCGTAAATATTAGCCAAAACCAACCTTTGCCCCTGAATTTCTGCTAAAACAATGATTCTCCCTAATTTCTTTAATCTGTTTGAGAGATTTGAATTGTAGATGTTTACTTGTCAATGTAATGACTCCCCTGCTCTTTCTTGAGCCAGCACTAAAGAAATCATGCCCACCCCATATCTTCCCAAATTTTTCAGCTTCCTGCGAGGAAAGATGTGTTTCTTGAAGAAACACTATTTCACATTTCTTATGCTTAAGAAAGGAAATAACCCTCCTTCTTTTTATGGGGTGCCCCAACCCATTCACATTCCAAGTGGAGAGAGACAATCCACTCTTATTAACATTTTGATATAATAGAAAAAATAAATTGTGTCAAAAACAAGATTATACAGACTACATTCCAACATTAGTGCAACAATCAAAAGTGCAACATTCCAACATTAGTACAACAATAAAAAAATACACCATGACTTACTCAGTCCGTCAGTTTTATAAAAGACATCCTTTGTGTTGGCATGTAGATATTTTGCGGCCGTCCTTAGTATCCATTCTCAATCTGGCCAGGAACTTCAGTGTAAAAGCGATCTTCCGTCAATGCAAAAGTTTCTTGAAGGAGTGTTATTCCATAAAACAAACTCCAGCCGCTAGGCGGAACCAACACAAACAGAAACAAAAATGGTGCCCAGCTTCCTCAGACAGCCAAGAGTAAGTACAGTGAGTTAATCCACTCTGGAGCTACATGAGAAACACCACATGGCTTGCTTACCCATTGTTTCTATGAAGGACAGTGCTTGCTTTGGACACGTAAATACTTTGCGACCATCCTTAGTATCTGTTCTCAGTTTGGCTGGAAACATCATTGCAAAAGCGATCTTCCATTGATGTTAGAGTTTCTTACATTCCTTGAATCGATCGCATTTCTCTCGTCGAATTCGCAAAGTCCGGGAAAAAGAAAATATTGTGATTCTTCCAAGAAAGCTTTCCTTTGCTCCTCGCCTCGCGCAATACGTGATTTTTATCGGATGATCTCAGAAATTTGGCCAGAATTGATTGGGGCCTGTGCCCCTCAGCAGATCTGTGAGCCGGGACCCTATGAGCTCACTCGATTTCCAGCTTATGGCCTGTTATGTTGAGCAGACTCGGGAAGAGTTTGTCTAGGAATTTCAGCATATCTCTGCCACCTTCATGTTCAGGAATTCCAACAATCTGTACGTTATTTTGTCGGCTCCTGTTTTCAAGATCTTCCAGTTTTTCCAAAATCCTTTACATGTCTATCTTGGTCGCTAGTGGATTAGCAGACAATTCCATCTCCGATGACTCCAGATAATCGATCAGTTTCTCAACATCGGCCACTCTTTTCTTTTTTTTTTTTTTTTTTTTTTTACCCAATTTGGAATGCCCAATTCCCAGTGTGCTTTTTAAGTCCTCATGGTCACGTAGTGATTCGCCTCAATCCGGGTGGCGGAGGATGAATCCCAATTGCCTCCGCGTCTGAGACCACCAACCTGCGCATCTTATCACGTGGCTTGTTGAGCGCGTTGCCACGGAGACATAGCATATGTGGAGGATTCACGTCATCCACCGCGGCATCCGCGCTCAACTCACCACGCGCCCCACCGAGAACAAACCACATTATAGCGACCACGAGGAGGTTTTGTGACTATGTGACTCTACCCTCCTTAGCAACCGGGTCAATTTGGATGCTTAGGAGACCTGGCTGGAGTCACTCAGCACACCCTGGGATTTGAACTAGCGAACTCCAGGGGTGGTAGCCAGCATCTTTTACCACTGAGCTACCCAGGCTCGGAGAATTTTGTTTCCATCGCCGTACTCGATCGACAAATTACAGCGAGGTCCTCCAAGTCAGCAACAACCTTTGTCAGCATCACAGACATGTTGGACAGTTGACGCTGGATTTCTCCCACCGCACCGTCCAAACCGAATCCCTGGTCCGCAGGCCCGTCAGAGGATTCAGCTTGAGCAGGTAAGTGTCTTTTAATGTCTCCAGAGCCCGAGGATTTTGACTTCTCTGCCATGTTTACCTCAAAGAACAAATTTGTAGCTGGGTGTATCTGGGTGAATCTTACCGGATTATAACATGAAAATAATTAATGAACTAGCAAAGTGCGTAGAGCACGTCATTTACATGTCAGAAAAATAACCTTGGGAGAAACCAGGCTCACTGTGGTGGCCAGTTCCCATTTGGCTAAACAGCATGAATATAATGCCAATATTAGTTATTTGTGTGCAGTGCAAGTCATGGTTTAAATTAGTAAACTAAGTTAGTGTTAAGGGCCAGTGTTTAAACAAAGATTTTGTATGAACTCTAAGATTAATGACCAATGTCTTTTTAAGTTAATCATTAACTGCAGAAGTTCACATAGATGCATTGTCCTTTTGTTAGTTGGCTGATGAAGGCTTTTGTTGGCAATTAATTGATAGTCTATGTATTCCATTTTAAGAGTGTAGTCCATCATTAGACCAAGGTGATGCAGGCAGAGATCAGTGAGGTCAGGTGCATCGCAGTTCAACCGGCAGGTCATTTCGGTGAGGTCTATCCTAATTCCAAGGTTCAGGCAGTGGCATATGAAGTGTTCCATGTTTTATGGTTGGAGTTGGCATCAGTTCATCTCCTGAAGTCCATCGTAATAGACTGAAGTGATTTCTGGCTGGCACCGGCTGCATTTAGATCACCGAGTGAGTTTCCATGTGAGCCACTTAGGAGAATCCACAGCAGTCTCCTCAGAGTTGAGGAAACCATCTCTCCAATACATTACTGCTCTTACATAAACTGCCCAATAATACTGAAAAACCCCATAAAGGAAAAATAGCAGAATATAAATGGGTGTATGGGTATTCTGAAACAAATATATATAGAAAGTCTTTCATATGTCTTTTGGATCTTTGGGAATAACCTAACTTTGATCTCTGAAATGATCAAAGAAGGGAATGATAAAAAGAAGGGAATCTAGAAAATTAGGTGCAAGACTACTGCTAAGGGGAACAAAAATAATTTCATCCCAGTTAAATAAATAACCAGAAAGAGAACCAAAGTGATTTATTAAATCCATAAAGGGACGCTGACAGGTAGCAGCAAATGTTAAATAATTGTTTAAAAGCAAATCAGTCACGTACAATGGCAACAATCTTCTGGTCACAGTTGAGCAAGCTTAATAGTCTGTAACTTTTTCAATAATAAACAGATTTTAGCGTCATAAAGAGAATGTTGAAATAACCTGTTTATAATTTATAATAAAATCATGCGCACTCATGAGACATGAGATGAGGACTCTAGTCATATCAGTAACCTTATAAAAGCTGTTTTATTCTACATGGGGCAGGGGCGCCCTCATGGGGGCTGCCATTTTAGAATCACATGACCAGCTGAATACTACTCGCTTAATCTCAGTAACCGTCTTGTTATTGGACACTTTCACGCTTGGATTAAATTAATCATGGTTTATTGTGAACAGTTAATTTCTACAATGCATCCGAAACTGAAAATTATTGATTTTGAATGATGCTGCATAGGTATCACTACAAGTCCAAAATGACACGAACAACAAGTTACATTTTAATTTTCTTTGGTAACAGCACACCTGTTCCTGATTCCATAAACTGCTTAACATGAGAGGAAATGTATGAATTAAATTGTTTCTTCAAAAATAAAGAGGGATTAAAATGCCAGCTGTACTGAGATTTAGATTGGGAAAGTTGAAATAATATTGTTAGACAGCTATGGTCCGAAACAAGCATACCGTGATATTTGGTCTTTAATACATTTGGAACAAGTTTTGAGTCAACAAGGAAACAATCAGCTCTAGTATAAGATTTGTGAACATGTGAAAAGAGTAGTCTCTACCAGCTGGGTGCTGCAATCACCTAGGCTCTACTAAATTAATGGACCTGCTTAAATGATATAGAGTACTAACCGAATGCAGAGTATGAGGGTCATGTGTGGAAGAGCGATCTTGATAGGCATTCATATAGCAGTTAAAATCGCCTCCAATTATTAAATTAGTAGAACTGAGGTCAGGGAACAGATCAAAAACCTTTCTAAAGAAATTAGTATCATCAAAATTTGGACCATCTATGTTGACGCAAGTAATTGGAAAATAATTTACATGACCAGAAACTAAAATGTATCAACTGGCGGGGTCTGTTACAATAGTAGACAAATGAAATGGGATAGACTTGTGAAATAAAATCGCAACACTTCTAGCTTTATAAAAAGAACTTGCGAGATCCAGTTAGCTCTTAGACTTCTCTGTTCAGTTGGTTTAATGTGGGCCTCTTGGAAAAAGTGCGCAGCCAAGTGTGCAAATACCTTGCCTCCTTTATTCTGGTGTCCCATACCTCTCACATTCCAGCTCACAAATGTGACATTTGTCCCATATCAAAACTATGCACATCAACTCCTGCTATCTACATTAAATTGTAATAATGTTGGGTTAACATAGGCAATAAACTCTGAAACCGATTGTCTGGTAACAACACCAAAACCTTGGCAGTGTCCAAGCATTCATTCAACTGATGTGTAAGTTATAAACTCAGCAAAAAAAGAAACGTCCCTTTTTCAGGACACTGTATATTAAAGATAATTTTGTTAAAATCCAAATAACTGTACATATCTTTATTGTAAATAGTTTAAACAATGTTTTTCATGCTTGTTCAATGAACCATAAACAATTAATGAACATGCACCTGTGGAACGGTCGTTAAGACACTAACAGCTTACAGATGGTAGGCAATTAAGGTCACGGTTATAAAACCTTAAGACACTAAAGAGACCCTTCTACTGACTATGAAAAACACCAAAAGAAAGATGCCCAGGGTCACTGCTCATCTGCGTGAAGGTGCCTTAGGCATGCAGTTGTGGCCAGGGCAACAAATTGCAATGTCCGTACTGTGAGACGCCTAAGACAGCGCTTCAGGGAGACAGGAAGGACAGCTGATCATCCTCACAGTGGCAGACCACATGTAACAACACCTGCACAGGATCATTACATCCGAATATCACACCTGTGGGACAGGTACAGGATGGCAACAGCAACTGCCCGAGTTACACCAGGAACGCACAATCACTCCATCAGTGCTCAGACTGTCTGCAATAGGCTGAGAGAGGCTGGACTGAGGGCTTGTAGGCGTGTTGTAAGGCAGGTCCTTACCAGACATCACTGGCAACAATGTCGCCTATGGCAACAACCCACCTTCGCTGGACCAGAAAGGACAGGCAAAAAGTGCTCTTCACTGACGAGTCGCTGTTTTGTCTCACCAGGGGTGATGGTCGGACTTGCGTTTATCGTCGAAGGAATAAGCGTTACACCGAGGCCTGTACTCTGGAGTGGGATCTTTTTGGAGGTGGAGTGTCCGTCATGGTCTGGGGCGGTGTGTCACAGCATCATCGGACTGAGCTTGTTGTCATTGCTGGCAATCTCATGCTGTGCATTACAGGGAAGACATCCTCCTCCCTCATGTGGTACCCTTCCTGCAGGCTCATCCTGACATGACCCTACAGCATGACAGTGCCACCAGCCATACTGCTCATTCTGTGCATGATTTCCTGCAAGACAGGAATGTCAGTGTTCTGCCATGGCCAGCAAAGAGCCCAGATCTCAATTCCATTGAGCATGTCTGGGACCTGTTAGATCGGAGGGTGAGAGCTAGGGCCATTCCCCCCAGAAATGTCCGGGAACTTGCAAATGCCTTGGTGGAAGAGTGGGGTAACATCTCACAGCAAGAACTGGCAAATCTGGTGCAGTCCATGAGGAGGAGATGCACTGCAGTACTTAATGCAGCTGGTGGCCACACCAGATACTGACTGTTACTTTTGATTTTGACCCCCCCCTTTGTTCAGGGACACATTATTCCATTTCTGTTAGTGACATGTCTGTGAAACTTGTTCAGTTTATGACTTAGTTGTTGAATTTATTTATGTTCATACAAATATTTACACGATATGTTTGCTGAAAATAAAAGCAGTTGAAAGTGAGAGGATGTTTCTATTTTTGCTGAGTTTTGATAAACTTACAACCTTGAGAATGTAGAAATATATATATTTTTTTTTATTAAAAGTTTTTATTGATTACATAAATAAATAAATATATATATATATATATAATATATGTGTGTGTGTGTGTGTGTATATATATTTGGAATCACATATTATTTACAACCCTTCCTCCTGAACATTAACCACCACACCCCACCATCCAACACAAACAGATACCCCAGTGGTCAAATACAATTGACAAAGACACACAAACAAACAATAAAACAGAAGAAAATATTTAGAAATACATTTAAAAAAAAGTATATGTTCAAAAACAAATAGACAACAACATACAAATTTAAAACAACACGTCTCCCTCCACTGCCCCTCCCCGAAAGCCCTCCAAAAAGGCCACCTCCTGATGAACATATCCATGTTGCCTAGCCTTCTATATGACAACTCTTCCCAAGCTGCCACCCCACCCATCTCCTCGCACCACTCACGAAACGAGGGGGCTCCAGCTGACTTCCATCCTCTTAAGGATAACCTGTCTGCCCACCATAACACCGGCCAGGATTCAATTCTTCATGTACTTGTCTCCTACATCAATGACCGCCCGTCACCCAAAATACAGAGCTTGGGGCAAAAGGAGATCCGAGTACCCAATACGTTGGCCATACAATTCTGGACCCTCCACCAGAACTCCTGTATCTTACGACACCCCCAAAAAACATGGGTGGTGTCTCCATCTTCTAGATGGCATCGCCAGCAGGTGGGTGTGTCATTAAGACCAAGCCTATACAATTTAGAAGGGGTCCAATACAATCTATGTAGAATCTTAAATTGCATAAGGTGCACCCTTGCATCTCTAGATGAAGATTTGATGTTTTTAAGAATCCTATCCCACACTCCCTCCTCCAATAACAAATTTAAATCTTCCTCCCATAATCTTTTGAGGAAATGTAAAGCTTCATCCCCCAGACTCTGAAATAGCAGGGAGTAATACACTGATGCCTCTTGACCTTTTCCAAAAGCAGTAATCACCACTCCCAGAGTATCTGTCGCACTAGGTGCGTGCCACTCCCAAAAACAGTGCAGAGTAGGTGGCGCAGCTGTAAATACTTATAAAATTGAGATCTGGGAATCCCAAAATTTTGAACCAAATTTTCAAAAGGTCTCAATATTCCACTCTCATATAGGTCACCGAGTGTATTAACCCCCCTCATAATCCAATCTGACCAACAGAAAGGGGACTTATTAATGCATAGTTTAGGGTTCTGCCATATGCTTGAGGCTACGTTTATATAAATATCTGTATTAAACACTCTGGACACTTTTGTCCATATCGAGTGTAAATCAAAATAACAGGGTGTGACTTAACTTCTCCGATTAATTTGATCGAAAGGCTATGCAGAGGCGAGATACGAGCAAGAGCTTCCTTTTCAATACAAAACCAGGGAGGTGCTCACTCAGGTGGAAGCGACCAATGAGCCAAATATCTGAGACCGAATGCATAATAATAAAACAAAATCTTGGGTAGGCCTAACCCACCTTTGTCAATCGGCCTATGTAACTTATTGAAATTTAACCTGGCATGCTTACCATTCCAAATGAAGGACTTCGCTATGCTATCAAATTGCTTGAAATAAGAGAGGGGGACATCTACAGGGAGAGATTGTATAGGGAGAGATTGTAACAGGTAGTTGAATTTTGGAATACAATTCATTTGAATTACATTAACCTTCCCAATCATCCCACCTGTCCACATCATTCGAATGTCATACCTTCATACCTTTTTATTAAGGGATCAAAATTAACTCAACCAAAATGAAAATAACCATATATATATATATATATATATATTATACAGACAAAAAAAAAAACATTTAAAAGGAAACACTTAAGAATAAATATATATATAAAAAACAATCTAATTTAAGAAATATATATATCCAAACCAAACAGTCCATCACCGAGCACCCCCCAAAAAGGCCAAAAACCTGCCCCATTTCTTATCATATGCAGCTGAATTGCCAAGCCGTCTATATGACATCTCTTCAAATGATGCTACCTTGCCCAATTCGGTGCACCATTCATAAAAAGAGGGAGCACCTGTCGACTTCCATCCCCTCACAATTATCTGTCTCCCGATCATCACGCCGGTGAGGACCCACCTCTTTACATACCCATCGGCTATATCCATAACCGCTCCATCACCCAACACACAAAGTCTGGGACAGAACAGAACCTGAGTGCCCAGGACCTCGGAAACAAAATTCTGGACTCTCGACCAAAACTCCTGAATCCTCAAACGAGACCAGAAGGCATGTATTAAATCTCCATCCTCTAACTGGCATCCCCAACAGGTGGGTGTGTCTTTTAAACCCAGCCTATACAATCTAGAAGGGGTCCAATATAATCGATGCAAAATCTTAAATTGCATCAGACAGACCTTTGCATCTCTAGATGTAGACTTAATGTTTTTTGAGAATCCTATTCCACACTCCCTCCTCCAATACCAAGTTCAAATCTTTCTTGAAGTCAGAGTTCCGTCCCCCAGACTCTGAATTAACAGGGAGTAATACACTGATGCCTCATGACCTTTTCCAAAAGCAGAAATCACCTCTCCCAGAGTATCTGCTGCTTTAGGGGGGTGTATGCTACTCCCAAAAATAGTACAGAGCAAGTGGCATAACTGAAGATACCTAAAAAAACTGAGATCTGGGGATCCCAAAATATTGAACCAAATTTTCAAAGAGTCTCATCACACCACTCTCATATAGATCACTGAGTGTATTAACCCCCCTCACAATCCACTCTGACCAACAAAAAGGGGCCATAGGCTCGAAGCAACATTTAGATAATTATCTGAATTAAAAACCCTGGACACTTTTGTCCACACTGAGTGCAAATGTGAAATAACGGGGTGTGATTTAACTTCTCTGGTTAGTTTGATGGAAAGTCTTTGCAATGGCAAAATAGGGGCTAGCAGTTCTTGTTCAATGCAGAACCAGGGAGGGGCTCTTTCAGGTGGAAGCGACTAATGAGCCAAATATCTGAGACCGAATGCATAATAATAAAACAAAATCTTGGGTAAGCCTAGCCCACCTTTATCAACCGGCCTATGTAATTTACTGAAGTGTAATCTGGGACGTTTACCATTCCAAATGAAGGACTTTGCTGTGTTATCAAATTGCTTGAAATAAGAGAGGGGGACATCTATAGGGAGAAATTATAGCAGGAAGTTAAATTTTGGAATACAATTCAATTTAATAACATTAACCGTCCCAATCATCGATAAATGTAATGAAGCCCACCTGCCCACATCACTCGAAAATCTTTTTATTAAAGGGTCAAAATTAACTAACTAAATCAGACAAATTTGCTGGGAATAAAATTCCCAAATACTTAATGCCCTGTTTGGGCCACTGGAAGGCGCCCGGCTGGAAGGCCGTTACTGGACAGTACGCTGTCAATGCCAAAACTTCAGATTTAGACCAATTGACTTTGTATCCTGAGAACTTGGAAAAGGAATTAATAATTCTGTGGAGGCAAGGCATAGATCTAGTGGGGTCGGAGACGAATAATAAAATATCATCTGCGTAAAGCAGAAGCTTATGCGCCACACCTCCCGCAATCACCCCTGGAAAATCATTCTCCTTTTTAATCGCGGCTGCTAATGGTTCCAGGGCATGGGGAAAGAGGGCAACCCTGCCAAGTGCCGAGTGAAATTGAATCTATTTGTTTGTACTGCTGCTACAGGGTGTTTATAAAGTAACTTAATCCAAACAATAAATGTACTCCCGAACCCAAACATTTCCAAAATCTTAAAGATAATCCCATTCTACCATATCAAACGCCTTTTCAGCGTCAAGTGAGATGGCAGCGACCGGAGACTGATCATTCACTACTGACCACATAATATTGATGAGACACCTAATGTTGTCAGAAGAGCTGCGGCCCTGAATAAACCCCACCTGATCTATATGTATAAGAGATGTCATAACCTTACTTAATCGGTTAGCCAAAATGTTTACATCTAGTTTGATCAGGGAGATTGGATGGTAACTTTTACACTTGCTTGGATCTTTGTCCTTTTTAAGAATCAGACTGATCCGGGCTTGTGTCATGGTTGGAGGAAGCTTTCCATTCTTTAATGATTCAGTATAAATTTCTAACAAAAGTGGAGCCAGTTCTGTAGCATAGGATCTAAAAAATTCTGCGGCAAAACCATCTGGCCCCAGAGACTTGCCAATAGGTAGGGACTTAATTACCTCATCAAGCTTCTCCAAGGTTATCTCAGAATCAAGAGCATTTTTTTGCTCAGTCGTCAGATTAGGAAGATCTAATGGTTCCACAAAGTTTCGAATATCTTCATCAGTAGACGAAGACGTGGAACTATAAAGATTAAGATAGAACTCTTTAAAAGCATTCTTAATATCAGTGGCTGAGGTAAATATTTCACCACCAGCAGATTTCACTGAGGGAATGGTAGAAAAAGACTCTCTCTGATTTATATATCTAGCCAAAAGCTTCCCTGCTTTGTTCCCTGACTCAAAACATGATTGTCTTGCCCTGAATTACCAAAACTCCATTTTCTGCGACAAAATGGTATTATATCTATTTCAAACGGGTCAATTCTCTGAGGCCATCAGATGACATACGGCACTTCAGCTCTGCCTCTGCTCTTTTCATATTTCCTACCAACTCCACGAGTTCTCGTGCTTTGGATTTTTTGATGAGTGACGCATACTGTATGATCCGACCCCTAAGAACCACCTTAAGTGCCTTCCAAACCACGCCCACAGAGGATACTGAGGACCAATTGGTCTCCATATAAACACTGATTTCAGTCTTTAACATTTGTTGGAAATCAGGATTTTGCAAAAGGGACACATTAAGGCACCAACTATATGATTTCTTTTTCTCTGTATGTGGCAACACCTGTAAACTCATCAGGGTGTGATCTGAGACTAAGATATTTCCAATTGAGCAATCAACAACAGATGAAATGAGGGATTGGATATATATATATATATATATATAAAAAATCTATTCTAGAATAAATCTTATCGACTGATGAAAAAAATGTATAGTCTCTACCAGATGGGTTCAAAAGTCTCCAAATTTCTGTAAGACCAAGATTTTTACTCATCCTGTGAAGCATCAGTGTTGCTCTAGGGGGCTTACACACTTTTGCTTCACTATGATCAAGGACTGAATCCATCAATAGATTAAAGTCTCCTCCCAGTATTTTATCATGAGGGGTGCCAGCGGCTTGCAACATCCCTTCAAGATCTATAAAAAAGCCCTGATCATCGGCGTTAGGTGCGTAAATATTAGCCAAAATCAGACTTTGCCCCTGAATTTCTGCTAAAACAATAATGACTCTTCCTAATTTATCATTAAACTGTTTGAGAAATTTGAATTGTAAATGTTTATTTACCAATATAATGACTCCCTTGCTCTTACTTGAGCCAACACTAAAGAAAACATGTCCACCCCATATCTTCCCAAATTTTTCAGCTTCCTGCAGGGAAAGATGTGTTTCTTGAAGAAACACTATATCATATTTCTTACGTTTAAGAAAAGAAATAACTTTCCTTCTTTTTATGGGGTGCCCCAACCCATTCACATTCCACGTGGAGAGAGATAGTACACTCATACCAACATTCGACATTTTGATATGATAGAAAAAATTAATTGTGTGCCAAAAACAAAATTATGAAGACCACATTTCAACATCAGTGCAACAAAAAAAGTGCGCATTAACCCCACCCACGAAAGCGCCAACCGGCGTCAATCCCTTTAAACTCAAAGAGTCCATGTACGCCTACGAGAGCCCCCGCGACAACTTTGCCATTGGATTGCTCAATTTTGCCTCACAAATTTGTAAGGCAAAATTACATAACATCAAATATTTTGTAAAACAAACCCCAGCCAATAGGCAGAATAAACACAAAGAATGTGTAGATTCATTCACAGAACTGTCTCAAAGGTGTTTTCCTTAACAAAACAAATTCCAGCCGATATAAAGCCGTTCAGTTTCCTCGGTCAGACAAACGGATCTTCAGTGAGCCAGCTGATGAGTGCAGCAGATGACATAATCATTCCAATGTCCCATGAAAATACTCCACAAATCATACTCCTGCCAACAGGAGGCATAAGCACAAGGAACTGACAGATTCATCCATAACTGTCCCGAAGTAATGTTATTTAACAAACAAGCTCTAACCGCTAGGCGGAACCAGCGGAAGGAAACGAAACAAGCATCCCGGTTCCTCGGATGTTCAAGAGTCAATTCACTCGGAGGCCACATAAAAGTATATCCCATGATTTACACAGTCCGCCAACTTTATAAAAGACATCCTTTGTGTGGGCATGTAGATATTTTGCGGTTATCTGTTCATTGTAAAAGTGATCTTCCATCAATGCAGAAGTTTCTTTAAGGAAAAGTGTTAATCCACAAAACTAAACAAACTCCAGCCATTTGGCGGAGCCAATGCAAAAGGAAACAAAAATGGTGCCCAGCTTCCTCCGAAAGCCAGAGTATGTATAGTAAGTCAATCCACTCACAAGAAAAACACCCAATGGTTACTCACCCATTGTTTCAATAAAAGACATTACCTGATTGGGACATGTAAATACTTTGCTGCCATCCTTGGTGTTTATTCTCAGTCTGGCTGGAAACGTCAGAGCAAAAGCGATGTAAGAGTTTCTTGCGTTCCTTAAACCGATCGCGTTTCTCTCTGGTTGAGTTCGCAAAGTCCGGGAACAAGAAAATATTGTAGTTCTTCCAAGAAAGCTTTCCTTTGCTCCTCGCCTGGAGCAAAATGAGATCTTTATCGGATGACCTAAAAAATTTGGCCAGAATCGATCGGGGCCTTCCTCCCTAGGCAGATCTGTGAGCTGAGCTCGCTCAATTTCCAGCTTGTGGCCTGTTATGTCAAGCAGACTCTGCAAAAGCTGGTCTAGGAATTACCATATGTCTGCCCTCCTCATGCTCAGGAATTCCAACAATTCGAATGTTATTCCTACGGCTTCTATTCTCAAGACATTCAAGCTTAAAGAACACGTTCCAAATCAACTTTGGTCGCGGGCGGATTAGCGGCTAATTCCCTCTCTGATGACTCCAAATAATCTATTCGTTTTTCAACATCTGTCACTCTTGTGACTAGCTCAGAGAATTTTTTTCCATTGCCATAATCGATCGACGTATTACAGCGAGATCCTCCAAGTCCGCAAGCACCTTCATCAACATCACCGACAGGTTGGACAACTGACGCTGGATCACCTCTCCCACCGCGCCATCTAAATAGAGTCCCTGGTCTGTAGGCCTGTTGGGGCTTTCATCCTGAACATGTAAGTGTCTTTTAATGTCTCCAGAGCCCGAGGATTTTGACTTCTTTGCCATGTTTTGCCTCAAAGAGCAAATGTGTAACTGGGTGTATCAAATTTCAGCAGATTGTAACATGAAAATAATTAAAAATTTAGCAAAGTGCGCAGAGCTCATCGCTCACACGTCTGCTTCTTGCATGGCGTCACCCCTAGAGTTTATTTTTATTTAGAACTTTGCGTTAATGTTCCCTTTCCAAAGGCTTATTCCTGCTGTTACAAAGTTGATAGTCCTACAGGATTTTATTAGCAGAATAACACTGGATATTCATGCACTCTCCATCCATGCGTAAAATTCTTCAGGTAACTGTTTATCAATAGAACGACAGATAAAATTAAAGATCCGTTTAAGATGGCTAGGAAAATAACAAGTCTGTATCTTAGAAATAACAGCTTTTATTCTGGAGCAATGACATCACTCTCCACCCCATGTGGTCCAAATCGCTCCGAACCGGTGTGTCCTTCGTTTGTGCTGATTTGTGCTGTTAAAAGAAACACTGTATCTATTTATCTTCCGTAGAAATAGCATGAAACTTTTTGGGAGCAGTGAAGTCTCTCCAAATCACTCCGAACCAGTGTCGTTCGTTTGTGCTGATTTGTGCTGTTAAAAGAAACATCATAACATATTCCTTTCTTTGTGTTTAACAAGATAACTTTTGGGAGCCATGAAATTATTCCACGTTTTTTCGCAAGTGAACAGCCACAGTATTCAGCTCTGAATACTTATTAGTTTTAATTCTGCTAGAAGCTGGTGCGACTTGACGGTGTTTGTGTAATTGCATAGTCCTATATATTAGCTAATATTCAAACTATTTCTTTGAAATTTCAGCGCAGTGTTTGAAATCATGTTACGTGCCGTTCACATGCTTGAATGCATTTGGTTTTGCACTAAAATTACACGCAGCGCCACAAAAGAACAAAACGTATGTGTCTCGACTCAAGACGTTTAACAGTTTAAGTTCTTTTTACCTTGACATGGCATTTAAAAACACAAACAAGCCATCAAAGACATCTATCTAGCGCACATTTACATTGAAATCATTTATAAAACAGCACAGACGGACACAAACACGCTCGATGTGAATGGCCCCTCAGTGTAAGACTAGAACTCTGTAGAAAAGTTTGATCACACTTGCCTATTCTTTATTATTTATTACTGCACATTTTACATTTTAGAGTATAACATCATCAAAACTAAGAAGTAACACAAAAGTATGGAAATTATGCAGTGACCAAAACAAATTAAATCAGAAACATCTTCTATTTGAACTTCTTCAGTGTAGCCTTTCATCTACTCCAGCTCTGCACACAGTTAATTTTCTCAATCAGCTTCAGGTAGAGATGTGTTTGAGTTTGATGTGGTGAAAGATTAAATCTTTGCCAAAAATTAACGATACCAAACATGGCACAAACCAGAAGCGAGCACAAATGATGAAGACAGGTGAGAGTGATTGACATGCGGGTTAAATACAAAGAAAGGAATATGTTATGATGTTTGTATCATCTCCATAGTAACAAGTGTAGCGTCTCTTCCACGTTGTGTGTTCACTATCACAGCTCGTGTCTAATCTTCACCCTGCATGCTGAGAATGAGACACAAAACCCGCATTTATACAAAAAATCCCTAACATTCACTTAAAATCCCCATTAGTTGTGTAATAAAATGTGATTAGAATTTGAAGTGCTATTAATACAGTAGGCTATGAATCTGAAAATGGCAATATATGCTGAACACTTGTATGCTAAAAGTGTTCATAAATGTTTTTACTGATATAAAAATGTCAATTATATACAGTATATATATTCAATATACAGAATATGACAATATGATAAAAATGACAATTTTCATATATGTAACATGTTTTTTAAACACTTGTGGAATTTAAATGTGTACATAAATGCTCAAATATATGAACTCTAATTTTATTTGTTCGTATATGGCCAGTGGCGATTTCTCAGGGCCATCAAAGCCTTCTTTGCTGATGTAACATGCCTAATAAATATTTTTCATCCTTTCATTCTCATTGACCTTTTTGCCTGTGTATTTTCAATCGCTTTCAACTCCTAATTAATCTACAAATGAATAGCAAAAAAACAAAAAAAATTATCCAATCAGAATTTATTCCTCGATGCTTACAAGCAAAGTGTGACAACTGTTTCACAAATCACATGCCCGAAGCCATGCTCCTTAGCCAAAGCAGCACGTGAGTCTGAGCTCCACCCCGTCAAGCCTTCAGAATTTCCACAGAATCCCTCAACAGTGCAAGTGAATAGGCATTTAAAGTCAGATTGTCAGATACATCAGCCAATCAGATGGTTTTATTTGTTCTTGTGGGTGTGGTCTTTAGGATATGTCCCAGTCCAGGCCTTGTGATGTACGTAATTTGAAAGCAAAGAGCGTGAGATCTTGCTGACAAGTCAGTTGTCACTGCTGGTATTGCCATTGAGAAAGAGATCTTTATGGATTTGCAAACATGAGATGTTCTGCATGATCGTGCGATTGATTAATTAAACAGGAAAGGATGGCTGATTTTCACTTCAGGCAAATTGGTAAGTGCTTTTTGTATTGTTATAGCAACATCAGGAGTTTTCCAAGTGTAAATTAGGCTGCTTGAGCATTCAGTGTTGGATCAAGTTTTGAAAAGTAACCGTGTACCCTGACGAAACAAAATTTATTGCAAGCTAAGTTTAAATCGCATATATTATTAGAGAGCTTTTTCTTGGTATTAAACCTCCTTGGTTCTGGCTTTCGTGCGTGGACATGTTTTTAAAATGTCAATTGGTATTATTAGTTGACTGCCACATAATGTATGATGGGCATGCGGCATCTTATTCATTGTGAAACTGTGTTTTCTTAATGGCATGGATCGCACTGAAGGCCTAGACTTGAAATGCAGGGGCCACGGCTGTATATGGCCATATACCAGATTTAAATATCAGACAAGTAATAATGGCAACAGGCCTCATTATTGAATCCTTATTTGTGTTTTTAGCTTACAGATTTATTGTACATCTATTTTAAACTACGTTTTACTGCATTCTCTGAGGCAGAAAATTATAATACAAAAATAATTAAGGGTCTTTCAATACCCACAGCTTTCACTTAAATGTATGATATTTTTGTGTGCATTTTATTTTTTTATTTTTTGGCTGCTAACTGCATATTCAGTTATTATGCACAAAATTAAATGAATATTTACATGTAATTGCATTTAAAATGTAATTAACACAATTACAGAGGTATATAATGATGATTTGTGAGTTTTCACTGGAAAACAACCCCGAAAAATACAGCAAATTGCATTGCAAAATTTGAAAAAAGCAGTAGCAAATTCAGCCATTTTGTAATTCCAGCTAGCCAAATTAAGTGGCCATTTCCTAACTACACCATAATTTGATGACCAAACTTAAGTTGTGGCAATGTAACTGATTACGTTGTGGCAGCTGGAAAAGTGAAATTCCTGTATTCGTTGCCACAACGTATCTTTGAAACGGTGCCAGTCCATCATGACAACATCGTGGATCAATAGTGTCACGGGGGGGACAAAGGACAAAAAAAGCAGATATGACGGTTCGATGGTTTTATTAACAAAGTTCTCAATGTCAAGATAAGGCGCACCTGGCGCTGGCTGCAGAAGGCTGAAATCCAGCGAGCCGCAATGGGTTAGTGAAGGGTGTGTTCGTATGATAAGTGTGTGCTTTGTGGAAGTCAGGAACAATCCGAAAAGAACCCGTTGAAGCTGGTGCGTTGCGAAGCAAAGCCCAGATGATATAGTCCTCAAGACGTGGACAGAGACCGAGGAATCCTCCTCCACATGAACTGGGCACAGAAGTGGCGAGGGCGATGGCAAACAGGAATGTAACCGCACCTCTACAGAGGGGCAACCAACAGACACACGAGCATGCTCCAACTACATGAGCATGCTCCAACTACACGAGAGCACAGTTAACATGACAGTGAACAATAAACGGGCAAATAATGAAGTGACACACAAGGAATAAGTAGGGAGTGCAATCAGTGTGAAGTAGATGGTAACGGGCGAGTAAATCATTGCTGTGATCAGCATCTCCCCAAGATCGATCACCATTCCAATGGAAATGCTGATCGTGTGCTGGCTCCACCTGTGAGACACAAGGGAGAGAGAAAAACAACAGTATGAGCCGGCACAAATGCCAGAACCATGACAAATAGTTGTTTGTTGTTAACCAGCTGGTAATTTATGCTTTGAATAATTATTCTATGAGCGAATATGCAGTATTCTAACCTAATTTATGCCCTCATTTGCCCAACATTAATTTAGAGGCTATTTAAACAGTTGTGCGTATGAATAACTAATACAGACTCAGATTTAATGTACTTAATTTATTTTGACAGTGAACAGAGGAAAAAATGCAACAACAGAATTGCAAGGAAATTACAAGCATAAATGACTATTGTGCTCATATTAAAATCTACTTAGACTATCTTAACACCTAATGCCATGAATTACATTTGTTAATTTAAAGCCATTTTATGGATAAATAAAAATGCTAAATAAGTTCATTACAATATAATCTTTAGATCTACATATTTTTTCAATAAATAATTATATTAAATTATAGCAAAAATGTCAAATTAATCAGTTAGCAAAAAATTTAAAATTACAATTAAAAATTGATGGATAGATTCTCTGAATTCTGTGAACTTTTAAATACTCCTCCTAAGTGATTCATGAGACTGTCAACACATTTAAAAAACATTATTCCAATACATTGAAGAAAAGCTAAATTGCAAACAGATTTTTAAATATTGAATGGTGTTGCCATGGCGATTCACTAAGTTAATGGCAAAAATATGGAAACAGGAAGTGTTTCATATCTTCTGCGTGCATTGTGTGATTTAGATCAAAATTGAGTTGTTTGTTTTTTCGTGGGGGCTAATCACATGGACGTGACTATTGTGGGTCTCGGTCATAGTGCCACCAACTGGCAGCAGGAAGTGTGGCACTTACAACAGACTTTGAAAAAGTTCTCTTACATTTACCCAAATTGCTTGAATTGTTTAGACACTGCTGATGGAACATTTTGAAGTGATGCTTGATAGCTTTAATAGTGTTTTCATGGCAATGGATTAAATTACATGAAGTTGTAGTAAAACTGGAATGGTGGCATATATCTATTACACATTGTATGTTGAGTTCAAGGTTACATTAATGTTGAGTTGTTGCTGTGTCCATCATGCTTTGTTTTCCGAAAGCCACCGAGTGGAAATGGACCCATGGTGCTTGGGCCCGTCATCGCTGCTTGCAGCTATATTTAG
The DNA here is from genome assembly GCF_019703515.2 of Myxocyprinus asiaticus. Classification (NCBI taxonomy): domain Eukaryota; kingdom Metazoa; phylum Chordata; class Actinopteri; order Cypriniformes; family Catostomidae; genus Myxocyprinus; species Myxocyprinus asiaticus. Next base: position 18,587,329 of record NC_059355.1, read on the forward strand.
GGCCCAAGCACCGATGGTGCGAGGACCCTATTTTTCCTCTAGGTGTTTATTATTTTTTTCCTAAATGAATTGCATTTTTGAGGGCCTAAACATACTCAAACTCATGAAACTTTGCACATGCATCAGAAGTGGCAAAAATTTACATCTGATATTGGTTTCAGAATTAGGTGTGGCAAAATGGCTCGATAGTGCCACCTACACATTTTCAACGATGTGCGCTTTACGCTGCGTTTCACCTGCATGTACGAAAATCAGTACACATGTGTAACATGCCAATACCTACAAAAACGTATATTTGACCCATGCCCTAAACTCAACAGGAAGTCAGCCATTTACATTTTTCTCTTAAATATTTGCGCACGGCGTGGCCGTGACGGTCTGACAAAGTTTGATGTTTCGCCATGAAACAAGAAGTTGTTATAACTCATATATACAATGTCCAGTCTGACCCAGACTTCACATGTTTGATGATAGCCCCGGCCTGAATACATCTACGTGCCAATATTCAGTTATAGTCATAGTGCCACCTACTGGCAACAGCCAATTCCAGGTACTTTTTTTTTGTACTTTAACAAATTCCTCCCAGAGATTTAATCAGATCAACATTATATTTAGTCAGTCTTAATCTAAAGGGCTTGATGATTTTTAAATTGCAAAGCTGTTGAGTTTTAGTTGAAGGGCGTGTCCGTGGCGGCCTGACAAAGTTCAATATGAAACAAGTCACATTTTTGAGGCCTAAACATGCTCAAACTCATGAAAATTTGCACACTTCTCAAAAGTGTGGAAAATGTACATCTGATACTGGTTTTAAAATTAATTGTGGCAAAATGGCTCGATAGCGCCACCTACAAAATTTCAATGAAGCAGCCCTCACGCCACGTTTCACCTACACGTAAGAAAGTCAGTAGGCATATGTAACATGTCAACATGTACAAAAAAGTCTCTTAGAACCATATCCTAAACCCAACAAGAAGTCAGCCATTGTGATTTTTCTCTTCAGTTTTTGCTCAGTTTTTGCCTTTTCCAGGCCTCGTACTTTAATGAACGCCTCCTAGAGATTAAATCAGATCAACATCATATTCGGGCAGTCTTATCTAAAGGCCTTGGCGATGCTAAATTGCAAAGCTTTTGAGTTTTCTTTGAACAGCATGTCCGTGGCATCCTGACAAAGTTCGATGTTTTGCCATGAAACAGGAAGTTGTTATTGTACCAAATGTAGGCGACATCATGCCAAGACATTGACAATGCTAAATTGCGAAATTATTTTTGATATATCGAACGGTGTTGCCATGGCGAAGTGATAAAATAACATAAAAAAAATGAAATAAGGAAATGTTTCATATCTTCTGCGTGCAGAACATTAAAAACATAAAAATTGAGCCATATGTTTGTCCTTGCAGGCTGATCATATTGATGTGACTGTTGTGGGTCACGATCGTAGCGCCACCAACTGGCGGAAGGAAGTGTGTCACTTTTAACAGACTTTGAAATATCCCTATTATGTTAACCTGAATTGCTTCAAAACAAATTTGAATAATGTCAAGATTTAAAATTCTGAAGGGATTCTTGATATCTTAAATACTGTTTCCATGGCAATGCATTAAATCTCATCATTCCTTTTTGTGTATATTCAAATGTTTTGAGGTATTTTGTATGTTTGAATTTTAAAGTTTATTGTTAATAAACATAGTTGTTAATTTTTATATAAAGTATAATAAAAATATCAACTGAAATGTAAAAATACTAGAAAACCCATGTCTAACCCAGTGTGTTGTAATTGCCACTCTGAGTGGCAATTACAAGAAATGTCCAATAGAGGGCATCCAAGCTCTATTGTTGAATGATTCCCAAAATAACACTGAGAAGGTTTTTCGTGTTGTCTCTAGAAGGGATCCTTCTTTCCTACGTTATGTATATCAAGTATGTGTAACTACGTTCTTCAGTTAATTATATTTCTCATTTCATGTGTTAAACATCTCCAGTTCTTGAGTTGGAGTTTGTGTTTAATCTGATCTGTGTATGTTTTGATTGCTGATCCGGCGCTGGAATGCTCGCGCTCTTTTTCCAGGAAATAGAAAAGCGAAATATGTCCCTCATTGTGATTGCCTTCTCGGCCGTATTGTTTGTGTATATGTAGAGCGTGTGTTTTGTCTTTATCTCTCTCTCTCTCTTAATCACTCTCAGGCTGTGTCTCATTTGGAAGGCTGCGTCCTCCGGAGGTCGCATTTGTCGGCTGCATATGTCATCAAGGCTGTCTCATTTAAAAAAAGCGAGTAGGGCACTTCGATTGCGACCTTCTTTCATGGGAATTCGGAGGATGCATGAGGTGTATCCTTCGTGGGCACTCACAACCCACAATTCTTTGCTTTAACGCAAATGTCAAAAACAGAATGACACCAATTTGCCCGTAAATATGATGTTCAAACGCAAGTAATGTTAATTCCCAAGTTGAAGTACCTCAGTAGATGGGTGCAGAGTATATGTATAATTATATTAATGTATAATTAAAATAAAGTATTAGTAAAATCTATTTTCTTTTCTCTTTACATCATTATAACGCTCCTAAAATTTACCTCATACATTCCCTTCTCACTCAAAGTGCTCGCGCTTGTTAAAGAGTGGCGTGCTGTCATAGCAACCATTTTACGTTCCGTTTCCATTTGTCCTACGAAGGCTGTCTCGTTTAAACGAGGCTTGTTTAAAGGAGGACGCTCAGTATACTGCAGCCTTCAAAGGATGCGTCCTACCTAGCACGCAGCCTTCCAAATGAGCCACAGCTTCAGGTGAGCTGATTGTTAATGTGCAGCGCCAGCACCCAGTGTTTCCTTCCTATATAAACCGAGTGTTTCATGGCTGGGTTGTGCGATGTGTGTTCGTGAGCTGTGCCATCTTGATCACTGATGTTCTCATACAAATTCCCGCTGCTGAAGCATAGAGTTTGTGGTCGTCACTGTCTGAACTTCGTAGGTCGGTCAATAAATGTGTCTGTTTCCGCTATGCTCATCTCCCTGCATCTTTTATTGCATTTTATTTTTGAAGTGTAACACTCATCCACTGACATACAGTGGCAGACTTATTCATTTCTTTGTATTTAACAAGACAGCTTTTGGGAACTGTGAAATTATTCCAAGTTTTTTTGCAAGTGAACAGCCATAGTATTCAGCTCTGAATACGTTTATTAGTTTTAATTCTGCTAGAAGCTGCCGCGACTTGTGTTGACTGTGTTTGTGTAATCACATAGTCCTATGTTAGGTAATATTCAAAATAATTTTTTTAATTTCAGCGCAGTGTTTGAAATCATGTCACATGCTTTAATGCGTCTGTTTTTGTGCTAAAATTACACGCAGCGCCACAAAAGAGGAAAACCTATGTGTCTTGACTTGAGATGTTTAACAGTTTAAGTTCTTTTTAACTTGACATGGCGTCTAAAAAACATGAACAAGCCGTCAAAGACGTCTGTCTAGCGCACGTTTACATTGAAATCATTTATAAAACAGCGCAGACAGACACAAACGTGCTCAATGTGAACGGCCCCTCGGTGTAAGACTAGAACTCAAGTCAAGTGAGCTTTATTGTCATTCTGCTATATGTAGAGACATACAAGGGAACGAAATGTCTTGCCTCACAGGACCATGGTGCTACATATATAAACATATTACACATAGACCTATCTAACTTACATACTTTACATATACTTTACATTGCCTATACTTTATTATTTGTTACTGCACATCTTCACCCTGCATGCTGAGAATGACACAAAATTATGACACACTTATTATTTAGATTACATGAATATTAATGCATCTCAAACTTCAAAGCGGAAAAAATAATTATTTGAGCGAATTGTTGCATGAATTGTTCCGCTCATCTTGATGTGCAGAAATGCTCAAATACACCAGCAGTCAGACAGCGCTCATCCTTTCAGTCATAGTGCTCGTTCAAAGAGGGAGCAATGCTTTCCTAAAGTAAGTTACATTTGACAAAGGAGGTTTAGGCCTCCCCAAAATTTAGTTTTATTACTATGCTTTTAATCTTAGACACTTGGCCCATTGGTCTTGTCCACCTGAGAGAGCCTATCCCTGGTGCAACATCGAACAAGCTGTCCTCGCCCCAATTTCACCATTGCAAAGTCTTTCTATCAAATTGCCTAGAGAAGTAAAAATGCATCCCATTATTTCACATTTACATTATGGACAAAGGTTTCCCGTATGTTCAGTTTTGATACTTAACTGTTTCCTCAAGCATATGGCTGAACCCCAAATTATGTATTAACAAGTCCCCCTTTTGCTGGAAAGAATGGATGAAGAGGGGTGTTGCTACACTTGGTGACCTTTATGAAAACGGAGCTTTGAGATCATTTGAAAATATAACACAGCAATTTGGGATTTCTAGGTCTCAATTTTTCAGGTATTTACAGTTGCACCATTTACTTTGTACTAATTTTTGTGGTAGTACACAACCTCCTAAAGCTGCAGACAGTCTTTGTATGCTGATCACAGCCTTTGGAAAGGGGCATGAAGCTTCAGCATATTATTCCTCGCTGATACAGAGTCTTGGTGAAGGGGCCTTAACAGCTCTTAAGAGGTTATGGAAAAGAGATTTGAACTTGGTATTGGAGGATGGGGAGTGGGAAGGCATTTAAAAAAATTTTTTAAACTATGTCTAGGGTTGCAAGGGTACAACTTATTCAATTTAAGATGTTGGTTTAAAAGACACACCTACCTGCTGGTGATGTCGGTTGGAGGATGGAGACATAGCCCATGCTCTGTGGTTCTGCGCTAAGATTCAAGAATTCTGGTTAAGAGTCCAGAATTTTATCTGTGAGGTTTTAGATACTCAAATTTCATTCTGCCCCAGACTATGTATATTGGGTGATGGGGCGGTTATTAAAGTAGGTGACAAATATACAAAATCTGGGTCCAGACTAGTGTAATGATTGGCAGACAAATAATTCTTAGAGGATGGAAGTCAATTGGCTCTCCCTCATTTCAAGAATGGTTCACCGAATTGGGCAGGGTGGCGGCATTCGAAAAGATGTCATGCAAACATTTTGGCAGATTAGATGCATATGATTAGAAATGGGACAAATGCATGACCTTTCTGGAAGGCTCTCAGTGAGGGCCATGTGGAGAGAAACGCTTTTTCTTTTTTTTCTCCTCGTGTTTATATGTGTATACTCAGGCTTGGATCACGGGAATGTTTGTTGGGGGTTGGGGATTGGTAGGGGGATAGGGAAATAATGGGGGTTAAGGGGGATAATGGTTGACTCTGTGCATATTTATTTTGCTTTGTTCTGTGTTATGTTTGAGAGTCAACCAATAAAACTTTTAATCTGAAAAAGAATAGGACAGTAATGGGGTCTTATGGATGTGCCACTTATGGACAGACCACACAGAACTGACCTGGTTCCAAATTTAGTATTTAACCCAATAATTACAGGCATTCTCTTTTCTCTTGGCAGACAGTTATTGTTTCTTTTTCATATCAGCAGGTCTTTTAAGGACACTGGTACTCAGAATAGATATGTTAGAAAACATGGATCAGGCTCACTAATATAGAGTAATAAGTAGTGTTAATATGTTTTCTTTGTGATGTTTTGGCATCTTAGTACTTCAAACACTACAACAAATTCACTAATAGAAAGTGTCCCATAAATAGCAGTTTGATTAAAACACTTTAAATCTATTTCATTAATTCAGAATCTGATGTTCCAAAACCAGTCTGGCATTTTAAAAAAACTAAAGCATTCAGAAGGACAGCAGGTCAGACATGTATATGAACTCTTCTATTGATACACAGAGGTCATGGTTACTACCTGAACACCAAACCAGCTCTTTGTGCTGTACACTTGCCTAGTTATTATTTTCTGCAACCTCATGAGATTTTTTTTTTCCCCCTAGTCATGCTTTGAAGGAGAGAGAGGTTTTGTGTTGTTTTCTTATCATCTTGAGGGATATGTTCTAGTGTATTCAGATACTAAACTCTGTTGGATAGGCCAGATGATTGCTTTAAAATAACAAAGACATCTGGACTTGTAATAAGAGAGAATGTTGCACCTGTAATTAACTCCTACTTGAAGATGATCTGAATTAAAGCAGCTTATTGGAACAGAATTGACAAAAGTGTAAGTCAAAGAAATGGAAAGTTGAAGGTAAAGGAATGTGAAACTCTACTAAAATTATCTCCTGTTCACTCATAGTTCTCTCTTTTTCTCTTTTTTTAATAATTCTCTCTCTCTCTCTCTCTCTTTCTCTCCCTCTCCCCCTCTCGCTCTCTCTCTCTCTCTCTCTCTCTCTCTCTCTCTCTCTCTCTCCCCCTCCCTTTTGTACTTTCTTAATCTTGTAGCTGAAACTTGAAGATCGATCTATTGTGCCTAGAGACTTCGTCAGGCGAATGAACTCAAATGTAAGTTTTTTTTTTTTTATTTTATTTTTTTTATCTAATCACAGAGCTGAGCAAGAGCTTCACATATCAGTAGCTGAATATACAATAACATTTTACAAAATATTTAATAAACACAAGGGATGGGGGTATATAGAACTTTGTAGAATTGTGTGTAGAACTGCAGAAGTCTGTAGAGCTTTCTGCAGAGTTCTGTGTGCATAGATTCTGTGTGGGCCTGCTATTTTCTCACTGAGCATAACATTTAAAAAAAAATTATATTTAACTGTACAATAATGTAATATGCCCATAAGCCCTGGCATGTAGAAATGATTGTCATATAGAAATTAGTGCTGTCAGCCAATTACATTTTAATCGCGATTAATCACATAATTGTTCATAGATAATCATGATTAATTGCAGATTTTGAAAGTGTTGAAATTTGACTCTCTATATACTTCTTTTTCTGTCAAAATGCATTTACTTGCCCCTCCTTAAAAAAAAAAAAATAAAAAAAAGCAATAATCAAAGTGACAGTGTGGCACTTACAATGGAAGTGAATGGGGGACAATTTTGAACATTAAAATATTAAAAATATAGCAACAAGACAAATATACGTGTAAACATAATTTTAGTGTGATAAAATCACTTACTAACCGTTTCTTTGTAAATTGATTGCCAATTTTACAACTTTGTTGCCATGATGATGTCAACAAACCTTAAAACGACTGTAAAAATTATGATTTAAACAACTTTACAGCTTAAATCATGAGTTTTAACAGAAGAATTTATGTGTACTTCTATAAAATTATAAGCTTTACATTTCTGCCTTTAAACCCTCCAAAAATTGGCCACATTCACTTCCATTGCCTCACTGTAACCTCGATTTTTGCTGTTGTTTTTTTTTTTTTTTTTTTAAAGAAAAGGAGGGACGAGTCGAAATAATTTTTTTGTGGTAATCAACATTATGCCACAAATGCTGTCTATTTAGCTTAACTTGTATTGTACCCAGAATATTCCTTTAAATGTTTCCTAAAGGTTGGCTAATTGAAGAACTAGTCCCCATACATTGCATATTTATTGTATTATGCATTTAATCTCTTAAACCCTCATCTTCCACAATATTAATTGTCCGGCAGGTTGTGGCTATCCACTTTGGATTCACATGATTTGTGTCAGAACGTCAAGTGCAAACAAACACGCCTGCGGAGCCCTTTGTCTGGGCAGCCCGGCCGCGGAAACGCAGAAGGAAAAGGGGAAATAGAGCCGGCGTTCTCATCAGAGTAAGACGTCGCGCAAATCGACCCCTGATACCCAGTATTCTACTGGCAAATGTTCAGTCTCTGGACAACAAGCTCTGAGAGCATGGATCTCTTTCCAACGAGAGACGAGGGACTGCTGCATTATCTGCCTAACAGAAACTTGGATGTCTGCGGAGATTCCAGATTCAGCCATCGAACCCGCAGGGTTCTCCGTGCACCAAGCAGACAGAGCGAAAGACCTCTCAGGTAAAAGCAGAGGTGGTGGTGTATGTTTTATGATCAACAAATCCTGGTGTGATCAGAGGAACGTACATTCTATCAAGTCTTTCTGCTCTCCTGATCTGGAATTTCTCATGCTTCTGTGTCGACCATTCTGGCTACCGAGGGAAATCACAGTGGTCATTATCACTGCTGTGTACATCCTGCCACAAGCTGACACAGACCGGGCACTCAAGGAACTGTATGGGAGTATAAGCAAGCAGGAAACCGTGCACCCTGAGGCTGCGTTCATTGTGACCGAGGACTTAAACAAAGCCAAATTTAAATCAATTGCACCAAAATACCACCAACACATCAGTTTCAACACATGAGGGGACCGGGTTTTGGACCATTGCTACTCTCCCTTCCGGGATGGCAACAAATCCCTCCCCCACCCACCATTGGGCAAATCGGACCACTCTTCCATTCTGCTTCTGCCCGCTTACAGGCAGAAACTGAAAACGAAAGCACCCACCCTCAGAACGATCCAGTGCTGGTCGGACCAATCAAATTCCACGCTACAAGACTGTTTTGATCACGTGGACTGGGAGATGTTCCGGTCCGCCTCTGATGACGACATCGAGCTTTACGCTGATAGCGTAACGTGTTTCATCAGAGTGCGTAGAGGACTTCGTTCCGACCAGAACAATACGGATGTACCCCAACCAGAAGCCATGGATTAATAGCAATGTTCACGCTGCACTTGATGTGCGGACCTCCGCTTTTAATTACGGGAATGCGGAGGAGCATAAACAAGCCAGTTATGCCCTCCGCAAAACTATCAGAGCAGCCAAATGCCAGTACAGGAGCAAGATTGAAGGACAGTTTAACACCACCAACTCTAGAAGCATGTGGTAGGGAATTAATATCATCGCGGACTTTAAAGGGAATAAAAACTCAGCTGTGAACACCGCTGCCTCTCTCCCGGATGAGCTAAATACTTTTTATGCTCGTTTCGAGGGAAATAACACCACCCTCGCGGAGAGAGCTCTCGCGGCCGAAGATACAGAGGTTAGTTCACTCTCCGTCTCTGTAGCAGATGTAACCCGATCCTTCCGACGGGTGAATATCCGTAAAGCCGCGGGTCCAGGTGGCATTCCGGGCCGTGTCATCGGAGCGTGCGCGAACCAACTGGTGTTTTTACGGATATTTTCAACCTTTCCCTCTCCTTGTCCGTGGTCCCCACATGCTTTAAAACATCAACCATTGTGCCTGTACCAAAGCAATCCAAAATCACTTGCTTAAATGACTGGCGTCCTGTTGCTCTGACCCCCATCATCAGCAAATGCTTTGAGAGACTAATCAGAGATTACATCTGCTTTGTGCTGCCTCCATCACTGGACCCATTGCAGTTTGCTTACCACAAACAACCGCTCCACTGATGATGCCATTGCATCTACAATACACACTGCTCTCTCCCACCTGGAAAAAAGGAACACTAATGTGAGAATGCTGTTTGTAGATTACAGCTCAGCATTCAACACCATAGTGCCCTCCAAGCTGTATGTGAAACTCCGGGCTCTGGGCTTAAACAGCTCGCTGTGCAGCTGGATCCTGGACTTCCTGTCAAGCAGATGCCAGGTGGTTAGAATGGGCAGCAACATCTCCTCATCACTGACCCTCAACACTGGAGCCCTGCAGGGCTGTGATCCCAGCCCACTCCTGTATTCCCTTTACACACATGACTGTGTGGCAACACATAGCTCCAATGCCATCATTAAGTTTGCTGATGATACGACGGTGGTAGGTCTGATCACTGACAATAATGAAACGGCCTACAGAGAGGAGGTGCACACTCTGACACGCTGGTGTCAGGAGCACAACCTCTCCCTCAGCGTCAGCAAGACAAAGGAGCTTGTGGTGGACTTCAGGAGAAAAGACAGAGAACACAGTCCCATCACCATCAATGGAGCACCGGTGGAGAGAGTCACCAGCTTCAAGTTCCTCGGTGTCCACATCACTGAGGAACTCACATGGTCCGTCCACACTGAGGCTGTTGTGAAAAACGCTCATCAGCGCCTCTTCTTCCTGAGACGGCTGAGGAAGTTTGGAATGAACCGCCACATCCTCGCACAGTTCTACACCAGCACTGTAGAGAGCATCCTGACTGGCTGCATCACTGCCTGTTATGGCAATAGTACCGCCCACAACCACAAAGCCCTGCAAAGGGTGGTGCGAACTGCCAGACACACCATCGGAGTTCAGCTTCCCTCCCTCCAGGACATATGTTTATATATTATATTCATATATTAGAGACTCCAGCCACCCAAGCCATGGGCTGCTCTCACTGCTACAATCAGGCAAGCGGTATCGCAGCATCAGGACCCGCACCAGCTGACTTCATGACAGCTTCTTCCCCCAAGCAGTCAGACTTCTGAACTCTTGATCTCTCACAATCAACATACATCAGCACTGCACTTTCTTAATCTTATTATCTCACACTGGACTGTCATAAATTATATTCTCTCTTAACAACACACTGGCAACTGACTATTAGCCGACAGCCTGAATGTCAATACAGTACAATACAACCTACTGTATATTTTATATATACTATATATACTATTTTTATTGTATAATGTGTATTCTATATTGTGTGTATTGTATACTGTACATTGTATATTATTACTTCTATATTGTGTTGTGTGTAATTATGTGTATATTAGATATGTAAATTGTGATGTGTAAATCTGTTTTTTGTAAATTGGTATATGTCTCATCACTGTCATGACTGCTGTGTTGCTTGGAACTGCACCCAAGACTTTCACCCACTATTGCACTTGTGTATATGGTTGTGTGACAATAAAAGCGATTTGATTTGATTTGATACATTCAAATTTTCCGGTCATCATTTGCTGACTGTTGGAAAGATCAGCGGCAACATGTTCAAAGTTGAAATTATTTTAAATTTAGGCAGTGCATCAACAGACCCTCCATGGGAGAACTCCAACAAGCTAGCCAGCCACAGCAGTCATTCATCAGTGCAATAAATTGTGTGTTTTAGCGTTTTGGTGATAGTAAAGACTTGACGTGCTTCTGAGGTAATTATGCACTACAAAGGCTGCAAAGTTCTTGATTTCTCTCACAAATGCCATCTGGGTTTGTTTTGTACAACAGATTTAAGAGGTCCTTTCTTCATCACATGATCAATGACATGGAACTAACATAAGTACTTACTGTACAGCTGTGGCTAAATGTGTTCTCTGAATCCTGCAGGATAAACAGTGTGGTATTGTGACCAACATAAACACTGAATGTGCACTGAAGCTTGTAGGGACCAACTGTGTTCTTTATCCTGTTAAAAGCAAAGACCTGCAGCATGTCTGGGTGAGTTTATCTACATCTTTTCTTTATCATACAGTATGATTATGATGGTATGATTTTTATCCAAAAGAGAAAGCAGTTGAAAACAGCTAAGGCTCTGCTCAATAACTGAATATTATTTAAGGTGGGGTCAGTTTTATATAAGTTAAAAATCACTGTGTAACACAATTTTTTTATTTTTTTTTATTCTTATGCCTCAAAAGTATAGAAAATGGCTATTATTCTCCACAAACTTTGCTTTTGTGACCAGGACAGTGATATTTTGAAATGTACCTATTTCCAATGAGAAAATGGGCGAATTTGTGTCTTTTCGTTCACATAAAGTCAGAAAAAACCAACATATGAATCTAAATTAACATGTACTAAAGTAATATTCAAAGCCGTGCTGGTCCATAATGGTAACAAGTACCCATCTCTTCCCCTGGCTCACTCGGTGCACCTCAAAGAGGATTACAACAGCATCAAGACCTTGCTGGATGCCTTGAAGTATGAGGAGTACGGCTGGGAGGTCATAGGAGACTTCAAAATGGTGCCATTCCTGATGGGTCTCCAAGGTGGTTTTACCAAGTTTCCCTGCTATCTTTGCCTTTGGGACAGCAGGGACACCAAGGCGCACTACCACAGGCAGGACTGGCCACAGCGGACCGAGTTCTCTGTGGGGAGGAACAACATCAAGTGGGAGCCACTGGTGGACCCCAGGAAGGTGCTGATGCCACCACTGCACATCAAATTGGGCCTTATGAAACAATATGTCAGAGCTCTAGATAAGGAGTCGGCAGCCTTCAAGTACCTTCAAGACTTCTTCCCTAAGCTGTCTGAGGCAAAGGTCAAAGCCGGTGTCGTTGTCGGACCACAGATAAAGAAGGATTTTGGATTTATATGTTGATTTTTTTTATTTTTTTTTTTTTTTTTTTTCTGACTTTATGTGAACGAAAAGACACACATTCGCCTGTTTTCTCATTGGAAATAGATACATTTCAAAATATCACTGTTCTGGTCACAAAAAGCAAAGTTTGTGGGGAATAATAGCCATTTTCTATACTTTTGAGGCATAAGCAATTAGAAAATAACACTTACTACCCAGGAACAAAAATTGTGTTACATAGTTTAATGATTCACAAATGGTAATGTACAGACAAACTGCACTTTAGTGCTTCAAAATATATTTTTTAAGGCCTCAATAGGTTAACTTATTCCTGCTGTTAGTGGGATGGTGACATATTGGCTAAACATCTGGGCTGATAACCCAAGGTTTGTTGAATTGGTTACTGGGTTGTCCCATCGCCATTGTGCCCTTGAGCATTTAACCTCATGTTACTCCAAGGGAACTGAACCTGTAATACACGTGCTGTACTTTAAGTCACTCATAAAAGTGTCTCCGAAATGATGACTAATAAGTAATTAACTAGCTCTTTATCTGTGTTCTGTACTTGTCTGCAGTCATTTATGTATGGTGACTACATTGTTTATGACTTCTGGCTGGGAAAGGTATATGATCTCAGCATCCAAATCATTGTGAAGCTTTCCAACGGAGCACGGTAATGTGATCACACCATCTTCACTTTAATATGAGTTAATTTCAGTGTGTGTCATACATTATGTACATGTATGATGTTATATGTGTTAAACTTGATCTCATTCAAGTGCAGCCCTAACTCTAAGTGCAACTAACCAGCAGAGAAGAAAATGCTATTATTGATTAGATTGTCACATAATTTAATTCGATTTTTGTAATTACACATGTACTTGTGTGTGTGTGTGTGTGTGTGTGTGTGTGTGTGTTTTTATTTTTTTTTTACTTTAGGTGTTCTATGAGTGAGGAGGATGGTGCCAAACTTTACGATATATACCCTCACATTAGCGATGTGGTATGTGTTCATAATTTGTGTTCATATCTTTGCATCATCAGTTATCTTTAACCCTCTGGGGTCTGAGGGTGTTTTGGGCCCTGGAGTAGTTTTGACATGCCTTGACATTTGTGCTTTTTTCAGTTGCTTAAAAACATATTAATGACTAAAATCTGATAACACTGTATTCAGCACAAACTGGGCTACAATAATATGTGAACAACATGTATGTACATGTTTGTATTTTTGAGAAAATAACGTTTATGCGTGGTTTTTGAAAAAACTAAAATATGAAGTCACTGAAATAAGGCCATATAACACATACTAAACATTTGTTCACAAGACTTTTGAGAACTGGATCTCGTAGCCTAGAGTTTGTGCTACAAAATGATGTGAAAACCATCCTGATCACTCATTCATATAAAACAATATAGTCATTTAACTTTTGTAAAACACTTTGTTAGAAAGGCCATAGGCGAGGAGGCGTGGATGATCATGAATATTGATGTGATTCTCACCTGAGGAGACAAAGACCCCTCCCCTGAGAGAGAATGAATGTGAGGAGACTTAATGATTGAATGTGTTGTTTGTAGCTTATTCACAAAATCAAGTTTAAGTTAAAAGAAGTAATCTAACTATACATTTTCTTTACATAAAGACTTAAAAAAAACTTTAGACCTACACTACCATTTAAAAGTTTTAGATCTGTAAGATTTTTTTAATGTTTTTAAAAGAAGTCTCTTCTGCTCACCAAGGCTGCATTTATTTGATCCAAAATACATCAAAAACAGTGATATTGTGAAATATTTTTACAATTTAAAATAACTGTTTTCTATTTGAATATATTGTGAAATGCAATTTATTCCTGTGATCAAAGCTGAATTTTCAGCATCATTACTGCAGTCTTCAGTGTCACATGATCCTTCGGAAATCATTCTAATATGCTGATTTTCTAATATGGGCATATTTACAGCACATTTTACACATTTACACCCGAACAGATATTTGCAAGCACAAGCTTCGTTGATGATAATGAGGCAGCATAAACACTAGTTAAAATATAATCTAAACATTCATATTATTTTTATATCATATTACATATCATATTTATATCATACAGCATACAATTTAAATACCTGCTTTAGCCGAAACAACATTTAAATGTAACTAAATCTTGCCTATTAGGACATATTTCAAATTTCAATACTCTGAATCCTAGTAAAATATGTCCATGTTTATATAAAATAGCATGTCAACTAATATGTAAATAAAACTAAATTACTTATTCATTTGAAACTGTATCCTCGGCTGAATCAAGCCGCTCTTCAAAATGCAAATGTTCATCGTCAGATTCCCGCTCTTCTTATGAGGAAAATGTGAAATCTTCGTTACTATCCAGGAGCTTCCTCACCTGTGTAGCATGCAATCTTCCAAACGTGCAGAAAAGTGAATGAATTTGTTGCTTTTTAAGGCACTGTTGGGGGCTTTTACCATTTGCATTGATCACCTCAGCACATTACCGTATGAATAGCGCCCTCTGCCCGTGGGTTTGATCACATTAGCGATAATTAGCTGAGCCAGGAGAAACTGTACATCACTTTGTTTCATACAGATTACGTTGCAGGAGAATATTTCTTTTAAATTTGAATTGTTTTATTTAAAAGTAGACATTTTAAGCTTTCTTTAGACATATGTTTCATGTTTGTCTGATAAGTATTTTCGGAGTTTCAGTTCATTTTTGTGACGTGTTTCAGAAAGATGCTCGCGGAGACAGAGACGGCTGAAAGCGCACCCTGTTTATTTTCTTTATTTTACAAAAGCACAAAGTTTTGTTGTTATTGTGAGTTTACACAAATAAAAGTAGACCCTTTATAGTCTCTAATGATGTCTTAAACTTATCTGTATGCCTAAAAATGACAGAGTATTTTAAGTTGTTTCCGCTATTATGAGGAAAAAAATCCAGCAGGACGTGCCGGTGCGTCTGTCGACCCCAGAGGGTTCATATTGTTTGTTCTGTCACAATTGCTCATTTTTTGTACTACTGTGTTGTAAGTCAATGTGACAAAATACTTCACCACTGTGCTTTAGTAGTATGTGTTGCCCTGTCCTTCTCCAGGGTTTGTTCTTTGATGATGCATATGGGTTCTACCCGGGCCAGGTTTTGATTGGGCCCTCGAAGGTTTTTGCTAATGTGCAGTGGCTTTATGGTGTAAAGCCAGTTCTCAGTAAGAAAAGCAAATTCAGGGTTGTTGTGGAGGAGGTAAGACAAACATTTTCATTCTCAAATTTAGACAATAGTTCTGTTACGAAAAATATTTGTTGTGATCAGTGCAGTTAACTAGAGCTGGGTGATATGTTGCTTATTCACAATATATTTGCTATGAATTTGCTGGCAATTTTAAACTTAAGCAACACTGAGAACATTACGCTGATTTAAATCAACTTTTTATGTGATCATTAAGTTTCCAAAAGAGTGTCACTAGACTAGTTCCACAATCCTTCCTTGTCTTGTTTACTGTTTATTTCCAAATCATTAAACATACATGTAAGCTTATCACTGGCCAAAACTCCACCTCAATCCATTTTTGCAATTGAATTTGGCAGTTTATCTGAGGTAGACTTATTATAAGGGCTTTTCTAAGGATGCATCTGTGTACACGTGCATCACACAGACACTTTTGAAGCGTCGAACTTCGGTCTAACAAGTCTCGAGACCCCAGTATTTGGATTTGCGCTCCATTCAGCTGTGTTTGAATGCAGGAACGCATCATATTGTGCTGTCAGTAAGTAAGTGTGATTTGTTGTCTGTATAGCTGCTCGTTGCCTATACTGCTGGAGTTGCACTTACTGCCCCCTGCTGACTGAGACTTGTAAAAACATGGTGAACACCCCACACCTGCTCTGACCTTCACTTCACACAAACGTCAACACCTCCTGCAACCCCCCTCCTCCCCCCTCCAGCTGCTCAACCTGCACTTAAGGTCTGTGAAGAGGAGTGACTTCAGCCAGATCTCCTAAACAACCAAATTGGCCCGGTTGCTAGGGAGGGTAGAGTTACATGGGGTAACCTCCTCGTGGTCACTATAATGTGTGGTTCTTGCTCACGGTGGGGCGCATGGTGAGTTGTGTGTGGATGCCGTGGAGAACAGCGTGGGCCTCCACACACGCTTTGTCTCTGTGGTAATGCGCACAACAAGCCACGTGTTAAGATGCACGGAGTGACGGTCTCAGACGTGGAGGCAGCTGAGATTCATCCTCCATCCACCCAGATTGAGGCGAGTCACTACGCCACCATGAGGACTTGGAGTGCATTGGGAATTAGGCATTCCAAATTGGGTAGAAAAGGGGAGAAAAAAAAAAGATCTGTGAAGAGGTGTGTCGTGCCTTCCGAAAACAAAAGACAAGCAAAGCACAGGGCCCAGACAGTGTTTCACCCACTTGTCTAAAATCTTGTGCTAACCAGCTAGCCCCCATCTTCACACTGATCTTCAATAGATCACTAGAGCAGTGTGAAGTTCCATGCTGCTTCAAATGCTCAATCATCATTCCTGTCCCAAAGAAACCCAAAATCACAGGACTTAATGACTACAGAGGACAAAGGACAGTTCGGACTGCTGAGAGGATTATTAGTTGCCCCCTGCCCTCCCTTCAAGAACTGTACACTTCCAGAGTGAGGAAAAAGGCTGGAAAAATCACTTTGGACCCCACTCACCCAGCCCACTACCTTTTTGAACTGTTGCCATCTGGCAGGCGCTACAGAGCACTGAGCACCAGAACCATCAGGCACAGGAACAGTTATTTTCCCCTCAGGCTGTTCATCTCATGAACAGTTAAAACTGCCCCATTGAGCAATAATTAATGTGCAATACACAGCTTAGTCTATTTATATTTATCCAACATACCACACCTCTTCTTCCATTTACGTTCCCTTGCTTCACTATATAACAGATTTGTATTTGTATATTGTACATACATACGTGTGTGTGTGTGTGTGTGTGTGTGTGTGTGTGTGTGTGTGTAGTCCTATTGTGTATTTCCATATATACTTTATTTTCTATTTACTTTTATTTTTATTCTATTTTTTACATTTTTTTTATTATTAGCTCTGTCGTGTTGTTGTATTGTTTGTGCACTGGAAGCTTCTGTCACCAAGACAAATTCCTTGTATGTGTAAGCATACTTGGCAATAAAGCTCATTCTGATTTAGATTCCTTATTATGGTCAGGGGGCATGATTAATTGTGTTAATTTTTTAACACATTATTTTTATGTAATTAATTGCACTGAATTAATGTGTTAAATCGACAGCCCTAGTTTTATTAGTATCTTTGGTTAAATTTCAGTTGCAAAAAAAGTCATTAGAGTTGGTAAGTTCAATTAATTTCAGTAAATCAGTTCAAACTGACCATATCACTGAATCGAAACAAAATTCTTGATTCAACAAATTGTTTGCATCATCACTTTAAAACATTCACTGAAGTCTCCACGTGACATTTTTTATAACATTGTTTTGGTAAAAGTAAAAAAAATATTGCTGTTTACTCTTGTTATATTGGTGCATATAAATTAAAAGGATCAAATATTTACCTTGTGGTCATTTAGTGAAAAACAGTGTGGAAAACATGCCTTGTTTATTTTTAACTAGATTGGTTACTGTGTATTTTACTTATTTCATTAACCTATTTTGAATTGGTTGCAATGGCTGTTTGGTTAAAAAGATATCTCTTCTGATTAGAGAAATTTTTTTCAGAGCAAACACATTAATATCATGATGTAAATTGAATATTGTTAAAAGGCTAAAAAAAATATTGAGATTATTATGTACTAACTATTTAAGCTTTATCGCCCAGCTCTACAAATAACCAATCAAATGCTGCTTTTGCAATATTTTTTTAATGTTTTATTTATCATCTCCAGTTAGATGTCTGACAGGTGATGTGGCTCTTAATCTGTGTACAACTGCAGGTTCAGGTGGTGGAGCTAAAGGTGACGTGGATTACAAAAAGTTACTCTCCAAAAGGGTCAGACAGTGTTTTCCCACCACCCTCAACCATCACACAGGAGAACCTTGGCAGGTACAAGTAGCTTCAAACACTGCCGTTCAAAATTTTCATGATTTATAACACACTACAGTACAGGAGCACAGGGAACAGAAGTGTTTAGGACACAGGACACTTCAACCTGAGTGCATAAAAAAAGTGTGATTCACACTTCTCTTTTCATTCACATGTTCTAATTAGTTTGACTAATTTATTGACGACTGTCTCTAATAATCAGAGTGAAGAGACTGGGCTACTTTGATCACGCTCAGAGGCAGCTGGGAGAGAGGGCTCTGTACGTGTTTCCTGCCAAGAGTGAAACCACACACATCACCTGTGAGGGGCCAGAGGGGACCCCTGCTCACCCTGAGGACCCTGTTGTTCGCAAGGCATGGGTGATTTTGCTGTAACTGGATTAAGTTTTGAAAAGATGTTTCTGTGCTGTTAAAATAATTTCTATGCTGTAACATAATAATTTGATCAGACAGTTGTAGGCACAATGAGGAATTTCACAACTAAAATGAAAATGAATGTTTTGTTATTGTAATTCCTTATCTTTTGATTGACCATTTTTTCTTTGATTATTTGATTATTGTTGCAGTTAAAAAGAATGTTTAGAAAGGAACCAGGAAAGAAAATAACAGAAAATTCAGACACTCAGAATAACAGATCACAGACAACAGAGAAAGCAGACAACATTAAAGGTACTTTTATCTTTGAATACCACAAACTAAACTGGATTATATCAACATCATCCATGTCATTATGGTACTTGAAATATTTGTTAAAAGTACTGCTTGAATATTTGCATTTTTGTCCTTGTCTTTAAAGCTGCTGTAAGTGGGATTTATTTTTTTATTATTTTTAAATGCCCCTACTACCTGACAGATATCACTGAAACGCTTGCTCTGAGAAATAACACGTCTCTGTGACAGCTCTATGCTCGTGTGTGGGTTAGCCAATTAGTAAGGTGCTTGGAGGTAGCTCTCTGCCAGTGCCACATGTTTGGGGTGGGACTACCTGTTTAACTGCACAATAGAAGATGGGGAAGTGTTTGGGAGACCTATTTGGAAACTTTATCTTTGCAATCGTATTTGGTGCCGCTATGGTGAAGAAACCACTTACAGCACCTTGAAATCTTGTTTTGTTATAGCTGCTAAAGTTTTTAAGAGTGCACTGGCCGGGGGCCTGGGTAGCTCAGTGGTAAAAGACGCTGGCTACCACACCTGGAGTTAGCTAGTTTGAATCCCAGGGCATGCTGCGTGAAGCCCCCACAGGCACTATGTCTCCGTGGCAGCGTGCTCAACAAGCCACGTGATAAGATGCGCGGAGTGACAGTCTCAGACGTGGAGGCAACTGAGATTCGTCCTCTGCCACCTGGATTGAGGCGAATCACTACGCGACCACGAGGACTTAAAAGCGCACTGGGAATTGGGCATTCCAAATTGGGTGAAAAAAAAAAAAAAAGTGCACTGGCCAGGGCCTGGGTAGCTCAGCGAGTAAAGACGCTGACTACCACCCATGGAGTCACGAGTTCGAATCCAGGGCGTGCTGAGTGACTTCAGCCAGGTCTCCTAAGCAACCAAATTGGCCCGGATGCTAGGGAGGGTAGAGTCACATGGGGTAACCTCCTCGTGGTCTCTATAATGTGGTTCTCACTCTCAGTGGGACGCGTGGTGAATTGTGCGTGAATGCAGTGGAGAATAGTGTGGGCCTCCACACACGCTATGTCTCTGTGGTAACGTGCGCAACAAGCCACGTGATAAGATGTGTGGAGTGACGGTCTCAGACGTGGAGGCAACTGAGATTCGTCCTCCGCCACCCATTTGAGGCGAGTCACTACACCACCACGAGGACTTAGAGCGCATTGGGAACTGGGCATTCAAAATTGGGGAGAAAAAAACAAAAATGAGTGCACTGGCCATGTCTTATTCTATAGGTGAGGAGAAATCAGTGCAGGAAAAAGACTGTCCTGATGACAGTTCCACCCAATGCTGCCCCAACAATGTTCATGTTCCATGCCTTGATGGTCTGGAGGAGGGGAAGGAGCCATTGGCAAATGCTTCCCAGGGACAGTGGACCCAACTGGGGGAGCAAGAGTCAGATGATGAGGCAGCAGATGACACAGATGATACCAGCTCCGTCACTTCCTCTGCCAGCTCTACAGTATCACTGCAGAGCGGCCCGACCCGGAAGAAGAGCATCCCCCTCTCCATACGAAACCTGAAGAGAAAGCACAAGAAGAAAAGGACAAAGTTTTCTCACGAGTTTAAACCAGGGGACAGGTAAAGAAATCTGCAAACAGACAATGGAAGTAAATCATGCCCTCCGTGATTGTGTTTTTATATCAGTAATTCTCACTCCTGCTCCCAGAGATCTACCTTTGACCCCATTTACACCTTGTTTTAAGATGCATTTTGGGTTATCCGATCACAAGTGGTCAGTGTTAAATACAAGTGTAAACGGGGTTCAAGACATTTTATGATCGGATCACAAAAACCACATGCAGATTATTATGACCCCCATAGCTTGTCAGGCTCATATAGGTGGAGGAGGAGGCATAACTTATGCTGATTGGGTCTGAGACCGTCGAAGTAGTGGTGGAAGTTCTGCTTTCTAATCAGAAATTGTGTGTACGTACGTGCGTGCGTGCGTGCGTGTAAAGGTTCAATGAAATGAGGAAGCGGGGAACAGCGATTCCAACTCAAGTACATCACTTTTATTTATAAATCAAACACATCCTCCTCAAGTGTGATGTTAAAGCTTCACAACAGCCGACAGCAGCCAACACACACATGCAGCTTGTCAGCTGGGTTCTCTTTTTCTCTGGGGTTTTGGGCAGCCTTTTATCTCCCCGCCTCTCACTCTGAACATAGATATCACAATTAGCAACAATTCACCCTTACCGCTTCCTCTCTCCCCAGACGAACGCTCCGCCATGCCCTCACCCCCACATACCCTACCGTCCACTGGACCGGGTCTGGAGCTCCCTTTTTAGTGAGATCAGTCAGTGGGCTGGTGACATCTGTAGGGCTTTACTGGTTGTTTAGATCAGTGTTTCTATCAGAAATAATTAATAATTATTTTTATTTATTAATTAATATCTAAATTAATTAATTTAATCTAACTCATTAAAACCTCATATGGGGCTCCAGTAAATGTAGTGCGCTACGTTTAGGAGTGGGTTTGGTTATTAGCAATAATTAATAATTATCAAAGATAATTATCAATTATTAAAATCAATAGAACATGAGAATCAGTGTTAGTTTTTTAATCCTTTAAACCAACAATTATCAAAGATAATCATTAATTGTTAAGATAACTGTCAATTATCAAAAATCAATAGAATATTAATAAGGATTAATATTGCCGGGGCACCACCCTGGAATCAGGGACTAATAACCAGAAAGTATAACAGTCTCAATATTAGATTGTTTTCTTAGGAAAATCGACATCCGAAGAATATTGATTTTCGGAAAAAAAAACAATGAATGAAGGCTTGAATCCGAGCACTGACATCCCGTCAGCATGCGACAGGTGTATGCAAAACAAACCAAAACACTTCTCTTTGAAGTATAACAAAGTTTATTTATGCAGTAATATCAATTAAGAATTAATACAATGCAGTCAGTAAACTTCCGACTTACAACTACAAACTAAACAGTGATATGATTAGATATGGAAATCAAAATAATCCTATAACACACAAGGTGTGTGTGTAAGGAGGGACGCACACAAAATGGCGGACGTGACTCTCGTGGAGAGTATGTCACGTGAGACTTCCGGCCAGAGAATATGGCCGCGAATGTGGGCGGAGAGAAACCAGTCAGTGGTGTCTACCAGTTTACCGTGTGTATCCGCTTGTACGATAGCTTAGGGACAAAGCTGAGCTTTATCACAAAACTATCTACTAGCCAAAAATGTGTGCGAGGATGTTTGTGTGGGGGTGCGTGCGTGCGTGCGTGCGTGCGTGCGTGAGTGCGTGCGTGTGTGTGTGTGTGTGTGTGTGGTTAGAGAATTAAGTGATGGCCCCAAAGCCGATTTCACGATCGTGGGAGAGAAAGCAGCTGTTAGTTTATCACTCAGAGACGCGGTGGACGGCTCGTAAACTGTCCCGCGGTCTTTGATTCTTTAATGGATAAACTCAATGTGCTGGTCTCACCTGCAATGGCGGAAATACACAACAGTCCAATGTGGTTGGACTACAACACAGCAAATCTCATACCTGATAATTAATACCTTGAGTATTAATCGCAATGAGCGGACACGGCAGGCTGTAAACTGTACAAGCAATAACCTTGATACACAAGAATAACACACTATAATATTCTATCTCTGCCCAGATGTAAACCTCTTACTTGAATCGTATGAGGACGTAGAACGTGTGTTCATCCGTCCTTTAACTCCGACTCGGTTCCTCGAGGCTCGGGTGATGATGGGAGGCCGTTTCCTCGCTCTGTCGGCGGGCGGTATGGCTGCTGATTCTCGGCGGGCTGGCGGAGAAATCAGCAACGTCGACTTGA
The DNA here is from genome assembly GCF_019703515.2 of Myxocyprinus asiaticus. Lineage (NCBI taxonomy): Eukaryota > Metazoa > Chordata > Actinopteri > Cypriniformes > Catostomidae > Myxocyprinus > Myxocyprinus asiaticus. The sequence continues at coordinate 18,609,965 of NC_059355.1, forward strand.
TTGAAGATGGAAGAGAAATCTTTAGTCTCTTCACTTCTGCAGGCAAACGGATGATGCAGATTGCTCGGCGGTCTCCTTCAGATCCGTTAGAGTGTTCGATGGAACACAGAGTAATCTCAACTTGTCCAGCGAGATGGAGATTGTATGGCCACAGTTTCAAGTCGGACGTTACTTCCTTGTGCCACAAGGCTACACCTGAGAGCAGCGATGAGTGTCTACACACGGCAAGCAAAGTTGCTGGAAGCAAATCCCGGAAGCATTTCAGAGGTATTTCTACTCCTGATGATGTCATGGTTGAGATGCGTTCTGTCGTGTGCCTCATCCAATAGGAGTTGAGAGTTTGATCCTTTAGTGAGCAAGGCTTCATGGGATTTGTAGTCTGTTTTAGACTCCCTTTGTTAGATTTTGGCACGGTTTTTATCAGTAAGATTTATGACTTGGTATGTGGGCCTGAGTTAGGTTTTATGACTGTGTTAGGCCTGCCTTTGTCGTCTTTCTGAATACATGAGGCCCAACATTCCCCCCTTTGGTCTGAAGAGTTGGTTGTTTTCCAGCATCTTTAGAGCAACTGAAGGGCCGAACAGTTCTTGTCGGTTCACAGTAACCTGTGGGTTACGCCATCCATGTATTCCTGATAGGAAAGAAAAGGGTTGCACAGTCCATTCATTAGAGTTCACAGAGGCTTTATCGTCTGGACAGAGATTGAGGCACATCTGGGCATAGAACTTCTAGCTAAATCTACAACTACATTCATCACACACAAACATTTCAAGTTATTGGAAGGCACAGCATTAACCATAACACAATCCTTTGTTGTTCTTTGGTCATAACACAAAATCAAAGTAGAACCTGACATTGGTTACTAGGAACAAAATGTTAGAGGAAAGGAGGATTAAAGGTTAAAAGGCTTATCCTTGGAAATGATTGGGGTTAACCTGTGGGATGGGCTCAGACTGGTGTGTAAAACGTGGCTGTACGAGGAGTGAGTCCAGTCTGGCCTGTAGGTGTTGAATGTACCTGTACATGGCGTGTGAAATAATTGCGATGATGATCCAACCACTAAGGAGGAGCCAGAGGGCAACCAAACTAATAGGGTGTTCTTGGTAAGATGACGATCTGCTTATGTGACTAGGAAATATAGTGGTCAAACCAGTCGGTTCGAGACTGAACTTCACTAATTTCATTCCTTCAGCCTGAATCTGCTGTTGAAGGGTGTCATCAATGGTGAGGTTGTGACCTCTAAATGCGTCCATGATCTCAGTTTCTGCGTCATGTTTGTCGACGTTGAGATGATGGAGGACAATATCATCAGTGTGCATTGTGGCTCCTTTGGGGAACCATTAAGAACACCGTTTGGTTTGGTAGTGTTAGTTTAATGGCTGTATCATGGCAGTTGTATGACATTGGGACTTTGGTGGCTGGTGTGTTAACGAGCCAGCAATTGCCTGCTCGCTCTACCCTTGTCTCAGTTCCTTCATCTTTGATGGACATGCTACCATGACACTTGTTCAGGGAATTCGGCTCTTAGGCCGCAGAAGTAGTTAGTCACCTCTCTAACAAAGGGGTTGCGTTTGGACAAACCCAATGAATGTTCTTTGTCTTGGAACACGTTTAGGTTAGGGATAAGGTAGAGCGAGGGGTCCTCATCACGGTAGGCGAGTGTTGGTGGTGTTTTGAGGTGAATGTGTGCATTACCTCTCTGAAAACCAACATTAAATACAGACTTTAGTCTGTATATATTCTGCCTATGATGGTAGATTGAGGATAAATCCTATTTTGAGGTTCTGAGGATTTACATGGATTGGAATTTCAATGCCAAAACTATATGCCAGGTGTATCTGTGAAGGTTGCAGAATGGAGATAGTAGCAGATCTAAGGATTTGTTCGACAAGGTCTAGGGAGACCAGGTAAGCTGGAATCCTTCCACCACTCAGACTGTTGACTGAGGAGCTAATTTCCCTGAGGTCCTGCATTAGATCTTTAACGATACACACATAAGTTGTCTTCTCTGACAAAGTCCCTAAAGCGTGCAAAGTGTTATAAGAACGGATTGCAAATTTACAGTGACTATAGTACCCTGAAGGGTTTTATTCAGGCCCTGTAATTGTTCTTGTTGGAGTCCTCGTCTCTGCTGGATTTCTGGACGATGGCGACTTGTCCATCTGAAGCTGGCAAACTGTTTTCTGGACCAAGTGGTCTCGGTATGTCAACCTGAACCCACGTGTCCATGACGGCAGTCAATGAGCGGAGACAATCGGTTCAGTAAGTCCTGGCCAATTAACAGTGGTTCCATATTAATGTGACATATGTAAACAGGGTGTACTGTTAGCATCATCCCTTGAAAGGTAATGTCGATCCACACCCGTTTTGTGATAGATGACCTATCTTGCTTACGTTGCAGGTATCTGTCTGTAACGGTTTGCCAAGGGAAAGCTTTGCTCTAGCCACCTCTGCGAAGGTGTTGGAACCCATTAGATTATTTCGGGACCAGTGTCAAGTAGTGCGTGGGAGCGGATGCACCCATGTGTCAGGCGTTGCCCTTATGGTACAGATCACCCAAGAAGGTCAGGAAAGGAGGGTGTGGCATGTTAGGAGTGACTGTTTTGGGGAGCAACTTGACCAACCTACAAAGTAAATTTTGGCGTTAACGGGAGGGGGTACATCGTCTAGTCATACTGATGGGGTTTCGGCGCCGTGTTCCTTTTGAGGAGTTCAACGGACCTGGTGAACAACCGAGCACGTCAAGCTTCGTTACTAACTCAGTCAAGCATCTCCTTATATCCTCCATTTCCTTTCTCAAATCTTGTTCTCTGAGGGGGTTTGAAACCTTTTCTACCCACCCACCTTCTTGTTTGGGTTTTCGTTCGAACCATGCCTTTCCTTTTGGCCTTTCCAACGTTTTTGTAGTTTAGGCCTGCCGTGACCCTGGGGGTGTGTCTGGTCACCACCCCCCTGGTTCTGTTGCCTACCCTGCTGGCAGAGTGATCGGCACCTCTGGGGTCCTGCTCTAGCATTCACCTTAACGCGAGGCATTTCGTTGCCTTCGAGCACTAGATCTGCATATTCTGAGGCTTGGATCCCCAGGACTCTGGCATCGCCTTCATGCCTTCGGGCAGGGCGCACGTGTGTCTCCCATGCCAGTTGCACATACCTTCTGATTTCCTGCATGGTGGGGTTGCCCATTCTGCAGTGCATCATGACGTCATATCGCACACACTCGTGGAGGTTTTGAAGGAAAAGAGACTTGAAAGCTCGTTCCTCCTCCAGACCTGGTTCGTTACTTCCTTGGAAGTACGCGATTCTCAAGCATCTGTAATACTCACGCGGAGGCTCATGCCTCTTCTGGGTGATGGCGAAAGCAGCTATGGTAGTGGAGGCTTCGTCGATATACAGCGAATGCTCCTCGCGTAGGAGCTGAGTAGCGGTTTCGAGTACCAGTCGGTAGCGTTTCCATGAACGCATGGACACTCCTTACCGTGGTCTTCCATATAAGCTTGAGTTTTTCATGCGACGAAGTATAAGGCAAGTCAGCCAGGCAGTGCTCAATTTCTCCGAGATAATTGTCGATGTTTGAATCTCGATTACTTGCATCAAAGCGCTCTGTCCCCTGCGAGGGACTCGAGTTGTCGGATGCGCAAGCGTTGGTGGCAGTATGACCACGGGTCGTCCGAGTCATCCGAAACACCATAGTCACTCAGATCGCTATAGCGATGAGGACGACTTCCCTTCGTGGTGGGGAAGGAGTCCAGTCAGCGCGTGGGGGTGGACCCCAGGCTGCATACAGCTCCCTGGCTAATGGGATCTTTGAAACGCTTACACCACACTGGGCTTGAAAATAATTGTCCCTCCTCCGTGGTGTGGAATCAGTCGGTTTGAAACGCACGGTGGCATGACTGAAAACTGACTGAGGAGGGCAACTGTCAGGAGGGGCACCTGCATCCAACCAGTGGGCCTCTGGAGGAGTTTGAAAGGTGTCTTGGAGGACGAAGTCAGAGACTGTACCACTAGGTGTGTCCCTGGGTTTCTCAGGGGCACATTTCTACGCAAAGTGCTAAAGAGGGGGCCCTCTTCTATGTCAGATGTTGTGCTGTGCATTTCAGCTGCACTTACCTGATCTGACTCTACTCTTAGCTGGGCAGCTTGAAGCTGCCTGCACAGGGTTTCATTTTCCTCCTGCAACCGGGCATTATCTTCCTGTGCCTGGACTTTCTCAGCTTGGGTGCACCTAACGTCTTGGTGCAGGCTGAGATTTTCCCACTACACCACTTGGTAGCTGCTCTGCAGCTGGGTGAGCTGGGCCTGGTGCTCTGCGGTTTGCAGTTGGGTTCTGCGGTGATGGAGGAGGAACATTTGGCCCACTAGGTCCGGGATTGTGCTCTTTGGCTTCCCGACCAGGTTGTTGACATAATCGAATAGTTCCTGCAATGATTCATCACAACGACTAGTATTGTAGCCATTAAGGTTATCTCTCTCCTCTACGGAGAGACGGAGGACAGCAGCGACCACAGCTTGCAGTGCTGGGTTGACTGACCTCTGTGGAGCTTCAGCTCCAGTCACGCAGGGCGATTGGTGACTCATTTTACTGGGGCAGTAAAAATTATTGCGACACAGTGGCTCTGATAGCTTGTTGTTTTACAGTTGCTATAATGCTGACACGAATGCACAGGTGAGAGGCTTCGACCTGTGGCTTACGGGCTACTGTTATGTAATGTGCAAATTTCACTGTGTTCTCTCTGTGGTGGACGTCATTGAAGTGACTTGGCACCTCTCCGTAACATCTAGATGAAAGCGTTAGGAGTTAAATAACAACAGCAGATTTTAAGCAGACTATCGTAAATTTACCAACCTCTAATTCACTCTTAAGAGCACTTTCACACCACACTGGCTTATGCTTGGCAAGTTGTGAGAAGTCAGTTGTCAAACAGAACCAAACAGAAGTAATGATTCAAGTTATTACTTTGGATTCTTATGCATACACACTGTGACAGAACTGGCACATAGGATTCCTCACACGGGGCACCAATTATTATGTAGGGCTTTACTGGTTTAGATCAGTGTTACTATCAGAAATAATTAATAATTATTTCTTTAGTTATTAATTAATATCTAAATTAATTAATTTAATCTAACTCATTAAAACCTCATATGGGGGTCCAGTAAATGTAGTGCGCTACATTTAGGAGTGGGTTTGGTTATTAGCAATAATTAATAATTATCAAAGATAATTATCAATTATTAAAATCAATAGAACATGAGAATCAGTGTTAGTTTTTTAATCCTTTAAACCAACAATTATCAAAGATAATCATTAATTGTTAAGATAACTGTCAATTATCAAAAATCAATAGAATATTAATAAGGATGAATATTGCCAGGGCACCACCCTGGAATCAGGGACTAATAACCAGATAGTATAACAGTATCAATATTAGATTGTTTTCTTAGGAAAATCGACATCCGAACAATATCGATTTTCAGAAAAAAAACAATGAATGAAGGCTTGAATCCGAGCACTGACATCCTGTCAGCAAGTGACACAGGTGTATGCAAAACAAACCAAAACACTTCTCTTTGAAGTATAACAAAGTTTGTTTATGCAGTAATATCAATTAATAATTAATACAATGCCGTCAATAAACTTCCAACTTTCAACTACAAACTAAACAGTAATATGATTAGATATGGAAATCAAAATAATCCTATAACACATAAGGTGTGTGTGTGTGTGTGTGTGTGTGTGTAAGGAGGGACGTGCACAAAATGGCAGACGTGACTCTCGTGGAGAGTATGTCACGCAAGACTTCCGGCCAGAGAATATGGCCACGAATGTGGGCGGAGAGAAACCTGTCAGTGGTGTCTACCAGTTTACCGCATGTATCCGCTTGTACGATAGCTTAGGGACAAAGCTGAGCTTTATCACGAAGCTATCTACTAGCCAAAAATGTGTGCGAGAATGTTTGTGAGGGGTCGCATGTGTGTGTGGTTAGTACGAGAGAGAGAGAGAATTAAGTGACGGCCCCAAAGCCGATTTCGCGATCGTGGGAGAGAAAGCAGCTGTTATTTTATCACTCAGAGACGCGGTGGACGGCTCGTAAACTGTCCTGCGGTCTTTGATTCTTTAATGGATAAACTCGGTGTGCCGGTCTCGCACGTGATGGCGGAAATGCACAACAGTCCAATGTGGTTGGACTACAACACAGCAAATCTCATACGTGATAATGAATACTTTGAGTATTAATCGCAATGAGCGGACACAGCGGTCCGTAAACTGTACAAGCAATAACCTTGATACACAAGAATAACACACTGTAATATTCTACCTCTGCCCAGACGTAAACTTCTTACTTGAATCGCATGAGGATGCAGCTAGAATGTGTGTTCATCCGTCGTTTTACTCCGACTCATTTCCTCGAGTCTCGGGTGATGACGGGAGGCCGTTTCCTCGCTCTGTCCGCGGGCGGTATGGCTGCTGATTCTCGGCGGGCTGGCGGAGAAATCGGCAACGTTGACTTGATTGAAGAGGGAAGAGAACTCTTTCTCTTCACTTCTGCAGGCAAACGAATGAAGATGCGGATTGCTCGGCGGTCTCCTTCGGATCCGTTAGAGTGTTCGGTGGAACACAGAGTAATCTCAACTCGTCCAGCGAGATTGTATGGCCACAGTTTCAAGTCGGACGTTACTTCCTTGTGCCACGAGGCTGCAGCTGAGAGCAGCGATGAGCTGCATCTATACACGGCGAACAAAATAGCTGGAAGCAAATCCCGGAAGCATTTCAGAGGTATTTCTACTCCTGATGATGTCATGGTTGAGGTGCGTTCTGTTGAGTGCCTCATCCAATAGGAGTTGAGAGTTCGATCCTTTAGTGAGCAAGGCTTCATGGGATTTGTAGTCTGTTTTGGACTCTCTTTGTTTGATTTTGGCGCAGTTTTTATCAGTAAGATTTACGACTTGGTATATGGGGGCCTGAGTTAGGTTTTACGACTGTGTTAGGCCTGCCTTTGTCTTCTATCTGAATACATGAGGCCCAACACTCCCCTCAAAATCCAAACACAAGTGGTCACAGGAGTGTATTGAGCGACCAAGTGTAAACAGCGATGTGTCTCACTTGACCACATGGAATTGGATAATACCAGTTGTAAACCGGATCTTTGTGAACCCAACAATGAGGACTATAATACCTAAAGAAAACTGCCAGTTGCTCAGGTGCCTCATGACCCCCACATTAACTATGCAACCTGCTTACTGCCATCTCTGCTCATTGGTGCTCAGTTCTGGATAAAAAAAATTTTGAGACACATTTACCTGAGCCATAAATGGCATGTACCTTTTTACTCTACAGGTGCAGGACAATGAGCACATTTACACACAGGGCCGCATTAAGGTACCACAGGGGCCATGGTGCTGACCCCTCCGCTGGGCCCTGCCCGACATTGACGAAACCGATCAGCACACGTAGATTTTTTTCCATTACCCCGATTTCACTTTGTAAGTAAAAACTTTTACCAGTGTACTTACCAGCTTATCCAGTTTACATAAGTGTTGTGCTCTTGACTGTTTACGTTTTGATCTCAAAAGCAGAGAATAACACAATGATTTTAAATCTCATGTAAACATGGTTTTCTTATGGCTTATTTTTTTAATAAGCCGGTTTTTGGTAGTTATCAGCATTTTGGTGTGCAAATGAGCACCATTGATATCCTGACAATGCTGATTGGCTGATGGCATCACTAGAATGTGCACAGTCCCAAGCCCTTCACTTGCAAAAGGCTATTTCATGTTTATAAGAGCTCTCTAAAAATCTGTCATTGGTAAAACCTCTTCTCCTAATTAGGGCTGCATGATTATGACAAAAATCATAATTGTTGATTATTGCCCTTGATATTGTAATCATAATTATTAATGACGATTAAAAGGTTAAATTACTGTGACATCACAAAGTAGATAACCGCGTGGTTCTTCAGAGTAGCAGATTTCAATGGTGGATATGAGTTGCGCTCATAAGTATCTAGCCACTTATAAAAGGGTTTTACAGACGCTATTTTCTTGTCCCAAAGAAAGGCGGCATCCGTGGTCATTCCATTAGGTCTTTTACACATGAGACTTCAATGCTGGCTCAAGCGCCATGTTACACGACATGCTTGGCACCATGGGCGCATGCGTATCACTAAATCTCACTGCTGTATAGCTGCCCTAGCACCTTGGACAGCTCCTGACTTTTACCAGTGAGGTATCACGCTGGAGCAGATTGTCAGGTGGAAAGTGGTGACTATGGACACTTCCAACACTGGTTGGGGGGCGGTGTGTGATGGATGTCCAGCTTCCAGCACCTGGACAGGTGCGAGGAGGGAGTGGCACATCAACCGCCTAGAGCTATCGGCTGTATTCCTAGCCTTGAAGGCTTTTCAGTCAGAAATAGCAAACTATCATTTTCTGATTCGCTCAGACAACATGACAGTGGTGGCGTATATTAACCGCCAAGGTGGAATTCATTCACCGCCATTGATGAGACTGATAACTTATATGCGTTTCCCCCAGTGTGCCTAATTCACTCTGTCATATGCAAAGTCTGAGAGGATACTGAAACGATTCTATTGGTTGGGCCGTAACCAGCCATGATTTCTGGAAATTATAGAGGTGCTACACAGCTCGCCATGGGAAATACCACTGAGGAGGGATCTCCTCTCTCAGGCACAAGGCACAATCTGGCATCCCCAGCCCAACCTGTGGAACCTGCATGTATGGCACCTGAATGGAGCGCGTTAAACGCGCCAGAACTGATGCATTCAGTCATGAACACCATTTTACAGGCCAGAGCGCCGTCCACGAGATGCCTCTATGCGTTATAATGGAATGTGTTCACTGATTGGTGTCTCGCATAGCAAAGACCCAGTAAACTGACCCATACAATTCTCATATTTCTTCAGGAGCAATTGGACGCAGGACTCACACCGTTAACGTGCAAAGTATATGTGGTGACTATATCTGCGTATAACGCACCTGAAGCCAGCACCACTATAGGCAAGCATGATTTAATCATAAAGTACCTTAGAGGAACAAGATGATTAAATCCACCACGGCTGGCCACAGTTCCGACGTGGGACCTAACTTTAGTCCTAAAAGCGCTCGCAGGGCCACCCTTCGAGCCTTTGGACTCTGTTGATTTGCGCATGCTCTCAATTAAGACCACATTACTGCTGGCTCTGGCATCGGCAGTTTCGTCTGACTTGCACTGTCAATTGACAAATCATGTCTGGAGTTTGGCCCCGGTCTTTCAAAAGCCACTGACAAACCCAGAAAAGGCTATGTGCCTAAAGTTCTAACCACGCCCTTCAGAGCACAGGTGGTTCACCTTCAAGCTTTCTTCCCTCCTCCATTTAATTCGGATGAGGAACAATCCTTGCATTTGTTATGCCCTGTGCGGGCACTACACGCATAGGTTGAGTGCACCCGCCAGTTCAGACTGTCTGATCATCTCTTTGTGTGCTATGGAGGATGCACAAAAGGAATGCCCATCTCCAAACAAAGACTTTCTCACTGGATCGTTGATGCGATTGCCCTTGCTTACGAGTCGCAAGGTAACATTTGCCCAATTGGTGTTAAAGCACACTCAACTAGAGGCATGGCCTCCACATGGGTATGGATGAATGGTGTGTCTGTACAGGACATATGTTTTGCAGCAGGATGGTCTTCTCAAAACACATTCGCAAGGTTTTACAACCTAGACGTAACATCTCTCTCTTCAAAAGTCTTCTCTGTTTAGAGCGCTTGCTATTTCATTTGCCAAACATATACTTATGCCCCTCCCCTTAAATACAGGCTCCCCATCATTTTACACAACTGCCTGCATTTCATCAGTATCATGTGGTCAGTGGTGAATGATCAGACTCTGGTCGCTGCCATCTCACTTGACGCCGAAAAGGCATTTGATATGGTAGAATGGGAGAATGGGATTATCTTTTTAAGGTTTTGGAAATATACGGGTTCGGAAATACTTTTATTGAATGGATTAAGTTACTGTATAGACACTTGGTAGCGGCGGAACAAACAAATGGATTCATTTCTGATTATTTTACTATGGATAGGGGCACCCGGCAGGGTTGCCCTCTTTCCCCATTATTGCTCTGTCTTGCCCTGGAACCATTAGCAGCTAAGATAAGGAGTATGATTTTCCAGGGGTGATGGTGGGAGGTGTGGTGCATAAGCTTTTGCTTTACGCAAATTATATTTTATTATTCGTCTCTGACCCCATTAGATCTATGCCTTGTCTCCACAGGATTATTAATTCCTTCTCTAAGTTCTCAGGTGTCTGAGTCAATTGGTCTAAATCCGAAGCTTTGGGTCTGACTGCCCAGTAACGGCTTTTCAGCCAGGCACCTTCCAGTGGCCCAAACATGGCATTGAGTATTTGGCCATTTTATTCCCAGCTAATTTGTGTGATTTAGTTAGTTAATTTCGACCCTTTAATAAAAAGTTTTTCGAGTGATGTGAGTAGGTGGGCTTCATTACATTTATCGATGATTGGGAAGGTTAATGTTATTAAAATGAATTGTATTCCAAAATTCAACTACCTGCTACAGTCTCTCCCTGTAGATGTCCCCCTCTATTATTTCAAGCAATTTGATAGCATAGCGAAGTACTTAATTTGGAATGGTAAACGTCCCAGATTACATTTCAACAAGTTAAATAAGCCGATTGACAAAGGTGGGCTAGGCCTACCCAAGATTTTGTTTTATTATTAGTCTCAGACATTTGGCTCATTGGTCGCTTCCACCTGAGAGAGACCCTCCCTTGTTTTGTATTGAACAGGAAGTCCTTGCCCCTGTTTCACCATTGCAAAGCCTTTCTCTCAAACTAACCGGAGAATTTAAGTCACACCTGTTATCTCGCATTTGCACGTGGTTTGGATAAAAGTGTCCAGAGTGTTTAATTCGAACATTTATTTAAATGTTGCCTCAAGCATATGGTTGAACCCTAAATTACATATTAATAAGTCCCCTTTCTGTTGGTCAGAGTGGATTGGAAGGGGGGTTACTACACTCGGTGACCTATATGAAAGTGGAGTGCTGAGATCTTTTGAAAATTTGGTTCAACATTTTAAGATTCCTAGATCTCAGTTCTTTAGGTATTTACAGCTGCGCCACCTGTTCTGTTCTATTTTTGGGAGTAGTATACACCCCCCCCCTAAAGCGGCAGATACTCTGGAAGTGGTGATTACTGCTTTTGGAAAAGGTCATAAGGCATCGGTGTATTACTCCTTGTTAATTCAGAGTCTGGGGGACAGAGCTTTGTCTTCTCTCAAGAGATTATGGGAAAAAGATTTAAACTTTGTATTGGAGGAGGGAGTGTGGGCTAGGATTCTAAAAAGCATGAAGTCTTCATCTAGAGACGCAAGGGTCTATCTAATGCAATTTAAGATTTTGCATCAATTCTGCTGGACCCCCTCTAGATTGTATAGCTTGGGTCTTAAAGACACACCCACCTGCTGGCGGTGCCAGTCAGAAGACGGGGACACAACACATGCTTTTGGGGATGTGTAAAGATCCAAGAATTTTGGTTGAGGGTTCAAAACATTATGTGTGAGGTATTGGAGACTGAATTTTCATTTAGCCACAGACTCTGTATCCTGGGTGGTGGGACGGATGTTAATATTGGGGACAGATATTTAAAAAGTTGTTAAAAAAAATTTTAAGTTGGAGGGGGTTTAATGTGAATAATTGATTCAGTTTTTTATGTTGTGTTTGTATGTTTTATGTTTGTGTTGGGCCTCATGAATTCAGATATAAGACAAAGGCAGGCCTACTCACAGTCATAAAACCTTACTGATAACAACCGTGCCAAAATCAAACAAAGGGAGTCCAAAAACAGACTACAGATCCCATGAAGCCTTGCTCACTTTACACCTGTATGTGAAATTCTGAAGGATCGAACTCTCAACTCCTATTGGATGAGGCGCACGACAGAATGCCCCTCAACCATGATGTCATCGGGAGAAGAAAAACCTCTGAGATCTTTCTGGGCATTGCTTCCAGCGACATTGTGTGCCGTTTCTAGACGCAGCTCTGCTGCTCTCAGGTGTAGCCTCGTTGCACACGGAAGTAACGTATGACTTGAAACTGTGGCCATACAATCTCCATCTCACTGGATGAGTCAAGATTTCTCAGTGTTCCACCAAACACGCTAACGGATCTGAAGGAGACCGCCGAGCAATCCACATCTTCATCCGTTTGTCTGCAGAAGTGAAGGATTTCTTTTCCCTCTTCAACCAAGTCGACTTCACTGATATCTCCGCCAGCCCACCAAGAATCAGCAGCCGTACCGCCGCCGACAGAGCAAGGAAACAGCCTCCCGTCATCACCTGAGCTTCGAGGAAGTCAAATGATGGATGAACACACATTTTACCCGCATCCTCACACGATTCAAGTAAGAGGTTTACGTCTGGGCAGAGATAGATTATTATAGTGTGTTATTCTTGTGTATAAAGGTTATTGCTTGTACAGTTTACGGAGTGATGAGTCTGCTCATTGCTGCTAATAATATCAAGGTATTACTGTAACATACTGTTACCACGAATGAGATTTGCTGTGTTGTAGTCCAACCACGTTGGACTGTAGTGTATTTCCGCCATCGTGGGTGAGACCAGCACACTTAGTTTATCCATTAAAGAACCAAAGACCACGGGACGGTTTACGAGCCGCTCACCGCATCTCTGAGTGATAAACTAACAGCTGCTTTCTCTCCCACGATCGCGAAACTGGCTTCGGTGCCGCCACTCTGTTCTCTCTCTCTCTCGTACTAACCGCACACACATGCAACCACTCACAAACACACCCGTACACACATTTGGCTAGTAGATAACTTGGTGATAAAGCTCAGCTTTGTCCCTAAGTTATCGGATAAGCAGAGACACACGTTAAACGGGCAGACATCATTAACCAGCTTCTCTCCGCCCACATTCGCGGCCATATTCTCTGGCCGGAAACCTTGCGTGACGAACAATCCTATATTGAGACTGTTATACTGTCTGGTTATTAGTCCCTGATTCCATGGTGGTGCCCCGGCAATATTAAACCTTATAAATGTTCTATTGATTTTGATAATTGATAATTATCTTTGATGATTGTTGATTTGAAGGATCAATAAACTAGTGTTAATTCTAATCAATGTTCTATTGATTTTAATAATTATTAATTATCATTGATAATTATTAATTATTGCTAATAGCCAAACCCGCTCCTGAACGTAGCGCACAACATTTGGAATCAATAAAATTGTTAATAACAATAAAAAATAAAAAATGATTTTGCTTTATAGGGTATGGAGTGTAGATTGAGGTGATTTTTTTTTTTTTTTTTTTTTGCAACATAACAAAATGTGAAAAAATGAAGGGGTCAGTATACTTTATGAATGCACTGTATGTCTGGTGGAAACAATAAAGTGATAGTGCAGTGTGAGAGCTGTGGTCATGTAATGAAACCTCTCCTTCATGTGCACCCACTAACCTGTCTCTCATAGGGTGGAAATGGCTTAGCTGACAAAACATAACTGTGTTTATTGATCTCTTTTTCCTCATGAAATGTTTTTGATTCTCATTTGTAGTATCTGACATTTTCTTTCCAGCTCACTCTTATAGAGGTGCATAAAAAATAATAATAAAAATAGGGCGGACAATCAAAATGTTAATGGAATGAATGAAATATACAGTTGAAGTCAGAAGTTTACATACACCTTAGCCAAATACATAAACTCAGTTTTTCACAATTACTGACATCTGATCATAGAAAACATTCCCTGTCTTAGGTCAGTTAGGATCACTGCTTTATTTTAAGAATGTGAAATGTCAGAATATTAGTTGAGAGAATTATTTATTTTAGCTTTTATTTCTTTCATCACATTCCCAGTGGGTCAGAAGTTTACATACACTTTGTTAGTATTTGGTAGCATTGCCTTTAAATTGTTTAACTTGGGTCAAAGTTTTTGGGTAGCCTTCCACAAGCTTCTCACAATAAGTTGCTGGAATTTTGTCCAAGTTCTTCCAGACAGAACTGGTGTAACTGAGTCAGGTTTTTAGGCCTCCTTGCCTGCACATGCTTTTTCAGTTCTGGCCACAAATTTTCTATCGGATTGAGGTCAGGGATTTGTGATGGCCACTCCAATACCTTGACTTTGTTGTCCTTAAACCATTTGTGACCAAGCTTTAACTTCCTGGCTGATATCTTCAATATATCCACATAATTTTCCTTCCTCATAATGCCATCTATTTTGTGAAGTGCACCAGTCCCTCCTGCTGCAAAGCACCCCCACAACATGATGCTGCCACCCCTATGCTTCACGGTTGGGATGGTGTTCTTCGGCTTGCAAGCCTCACCCTTTTCCTCCAAATATAACGATGGTTATTATGGCCAAACAGTTACATTTTAGTTTCATTAGACCAGAGGATATTTCTCCAAAAATGAGGTCCACATTATTTTTCTGAGGTCTTGGCTGATTTCTTTTGATTTTCCTATGATGTCAAGCAAAGAGGCACTGAGTTTGAAGGTAGGCCTTACAATTCATCCATGGGTACACCTCCAATTCAGTATACCTCCCATCAGAAAGATAATTGTCTAATTGTCTAATTGTCTAAAGCTTGACATAATATTCTGGAATTTTCCAAGCTGCTTAAAGGCACAGTTAACTTAGTGTATGTAAACTTCTGACCCACTGGAATTGTGATATAGTCAATTAAAAGTGAAAAAAACTGTCTGTAAACAGTTTTTGGAAAAATTACTTGTGTCATGCACAAAGTAGATGTCCTAAACGACTTGCCAGAACTATAGTTTGTTAATATTAAATCTGTGGAGTGGTTAAAAAAAAATGTGTTTTAATGACTTGAGCCTAAGTGTATGTAAACTTCTGACTTCAACTGTACAAATGAATTATTTGCCATATCATTAATCAATTCTATCACAATTGGAATAAAAGTAATCATAAATCAAGTCGTTGTTTATTGCTTTTCACAATACATCGTTTCAAAGCAGCTTTACTGAAAATGATGCTGTAATGTCTGTATGTCTGTAAGTCCTCATTGGGCAGTTTAAATGAAAAACGTGATTGAGAATCGTGCTTTAAAAATTATTTGTCCACCATTAAGCAAGCCTAAGGCGACTGTGGCAAGAAACCCCAAAACTCCATAAGATTTTAGTGAATTGAGAAAATAAAAAAAAACTTGGGAGAAACCAGGCTCAGCTGGGGAAGCCAGTTCCCCTCTGGCTATACAGCATGAAAATATTGCCAATATTTCAGACAGTAATCATCGAAGTGCCCCTCGCTGACTGGTTGGATTAAGCTGCAGTTAGTAGTCATCAGTCAGCGACACATAGCGGTGGGGGTGGGACATTGGGCTGGACCGGACTCATCATAGCTGGATCTGGCAGGTTCTGGTATCCTCGGGATATGTATCCCAAAGGCGAGACCGGGAAACATACAGATTAATATTAACGTAGATGCTATTATAGAGTTATAGAACATGAGAATAATTTTGAACCAAATTAAGCTTATTTATTGAACCTGCGGGACATCCTCCCAGTAAAGCATTACAATAATTTAATCTTGAGGTCATCAGAAACAGAGAGCATGTGTCGTAACATAGCAGTATTTCTGAGGTGGAAGAATGCTGTTCTACAAACATTGGAAATGTGATTTTCAAATGACAGATTGCTGTCAAATTCAACACCCAAGTTCTTAACAGTAGAAGATGATGTAACAGTACATCCATTGAAAGATAAATTATATTTTAGCATCTTATTTTAAGAGGTATTTGGTCCAATAAATAATACCTCTGTTTTGTCAGGATTGAGCAAAAGGAAATTTGTAGCCATTCAGTTTTTGATATCAATGATACACTCTGCTAATTTGGAGAATTGGGACATTTCAATGGGGGGGAGAGAAATGTAAAACTGAGGATCGTTGGCATAACAATGAAAACTAATTCCATGGTTATTTATGAAGTCCTCAGGGAAAGCATATACAAGAAGAAAAGCAGAGGACCTAATATTAAGCCATGAGGCATTCCACACTTAACATCTACTTGATCTGAAAATTCGTCGTTTACGCAAACAAAGTGGTAGTGGTCTGATAAATAGGTCCTAAAACCATGCTAATCCCTGTCCGCAGATGCCAACATAATTCTCGAGCCTATCCAAGAGAATATCATGAGCTATCCTTGGGGTTTGTATATACAGTTGTGCTCAAAAGTTTGCATACCCTGGCAGAAATTGTGAAATTTTGGCATTGATTTTGAAAATAGGACTGATCATGCAAAAAATGGTCTTTTATTTAAGGATAGTGATCATATTAAGCCATTTATTATCACATAGTTGTTTGGCTCCTTTTTAAATTATAATGGTAACAGAAATCACCCAAATGGCCCTTATCAAAAGTTTACATACCTTTGAATGTTTGGCCTTGTTACAGACACACAAGATGACACACATAGGTTTAAATGGCAATTAAAGGTTAATTTCCCACACCTGTGGCTTTTTAAATTGCAATTAGTGTCTGTGTATAAATAGTCAATGAGTTTGTTAGCACTCACGTGGATGCACTGAGCAGGATAGATACTGAGCCATGGGGAGCAGAAAAGATAAGTAGTAGCAAGAGCAAAAGACAACAGATTTTTTACTTATATTTCACATTAAGCGCTTTCACTTCAAAAGAATTAAATTTGTATCCTGACCTCTGAGTAACACCAAGAACATCTCTGTAAATAGTAGCAACGCCTTATGTTTATAACAATAACCTGGAGTAGAATAATTTTAACTAATATGTTCATCCGATTTAAGCCAGGATTTTGTAAAACAGTGCGTATCCAAACTATGATCTGTAATTTCATTTACAATTAGTGTTTTGGATGAAAGAGATCTAATGTTTAGTAGCCCAAGCTTTATTAGATGATTATCTTATTTTTTTTAAATATAATTTTCAAGTTTGACATCAATCAGTTTTTTTTTCTAAATGACTTAAAGGTTTTGTATTTCATAGTTCCAGAAACACACACACAGTCTCTATATGATATCTAGGTGATACAGTCTCTATGCATTGTAGTTTATATGACATCTCAAGGCAGCTTGCAGATGGTCGGTTTAGCCAGTCTGTCTGCTTCCTGACCTGGGCAGTCAAACACTAGCACTATTTTGTTCACCCAAAAATGAAAATTCTCTCATCATTTACTCACCTTCATGCCATTCCAGATGTGAATGACTTCCTTTCTTCTGCTGAACATAAATTAAGATTTTTAGAAGAATATTTCTGCTCTGCAAGTCCATGGAAATCAAGTGAATGGTGACCAGAACTCAGAAGGTCAAAAAATGACATAAAGGAGGCATTAAAGAAGTCCATATGACTCCAGTGTTTAAATCCATATCTTTTGAAGCAATATGAGTGGTGTGGGTGAGAAACAGCTCAATATTTAAGTCCTTTTTTTACCATCAATCTCCAACTTTGACCAGCCCCAACCAGTAGGTTGCTGAATATGAAAGTGAAAGTCACTTCCACACCAGAATGAAGAAATGAAAGTGTAGATTACAGGTAAAAAAGGACTTAAATATTGATCTGTTTCTCACCCACTCCTATCATGTAGCTTCAGAAGATATGGATTTAACCTCTGGAGTCTTATGGATTACTTCTATAGATTAAATTACTTCTGCCTTTTGGGCCTTAAAAGTTCTGGTCACTATTCACTTGCATTGTGAGGACCATCTGAAATAGTCTTTTAAAAATCTTTATTTGTGTTCTGCAGAAGAAAGTCATACAAATCTGGGATGGCATGAAGGTGAGTAAATGATGAGAAAATGTTTATTTTTGGGTGAACTATCCCTTTAAGACTATGAGCCAAATTACTAGAGAGGAGAGCAGCACCTTTCCTGGAGGGATTTCTTTAGCAGGTCAAGTCTACCCCAAATCTCATCCAATTGTACATAACCCCTATGCCATCTCCGGACACCACTACGACATCCAGCCATTCAGTGACAATAATTGACTATATATCTAGCCACCGCAAAAAGCAAGGAGGGGGCCAGAGCATATTACAGTGTCTGAAATTGTTTTTGCACCTCTTTAATGTTATCTATAGTGATCTTTAGTGCCGACATGAATAACATTTATATAAAATCTAGTTCGCCTACTTATACTACGCCCTTAAAGTGTGCACTGTTTTGTGATGGAAAAGTGTCTACTCTTTAGTTTGTGCAAGTTTTGGGACATATCACATAATAAAATCGCGTCTTGAAAACAAAGACACCTCAGTCCCATTGTTACATTTATCCTGTAACAGTAAATCGACCTGTCAATCATTCTGTTACAGTTTTCATGAGATGCATGTTCCTTATTTAATTGTTTACTATCATTAGGGGGCCAAGCATCGAAGGTGCTGAAACCTTATTGTATTTGTTAGGATTTTCTTATTAGGGGGCCAAGCACCGAAGGTGCTGGAACCCTATTATATTTGTTAGGATTTTCTTCTTCTTCTTCTTCTTTAGGGGGCCAAGCACCGAAGGTGCTGGAACCCTATTGTATTAGTTAGGATTTTCTAATTAAAGGGCCAAGCACTGAAGGTGTTGGAACCCTATTGTATTTGTTAGGGCTTTCTTCTTATTATTATTCTGATTATTAGGGGTCCAAGCACTGAGGGTGCTGGAACCCTATAGTATTTGGACTGATTTTCTTATTAGGGGGCCAAGCACCAAAGGTGCTGGTACCCTATTGTGTTTGTCCTGATCATCATCATCTTTATTTTTCTGCCCTAAAAGTGTAATGGCGTCAGAGTCCGTAAATTGTATTATTGAATATGTTTTTGGGCGTGGCTTATAATTACTAATTGGTCTGTAACTTGTGAGCAAAAAATTAGAACTTAACTTAAAACACATGGACAAGTGAACATTCTGAGATGACCTGCAAAATTAAAAAAAAAAAATTATACTAGGGGGCACTATAACTAATCCTATTTTTGCTACTGTGATTAAGGCGGTTAGGGTTTGAGTTAAGGTTAGGGTTCCACAGGATCATTCTTGTCAAATCTGATTATTTTTTTGTCATTTTTCCATAAGTGCCGCTTGCGGCTAAATTTTATTAATTATTATTAATTACATTTCATATGCTTAAAGATCTTGCATTATATACTTAAATGTCACGCCAAGTCGAAATGACAGAACAAATGAATGACATTGTGCTGGATTACTTTTTTTTTTTCATTTGGCAGCGTCACATACCATTTACATCATTACAACGGTCCAATGAAAGAGAATCTGACCTCTGCTATATTTCAGTGATACAATAAATGACAAAAATAAAATGAGAACAGACAATTGTGTAAATTTTGTTCATTTTCTGTTTGTGATAACTCAGTTTTTACAATTTTTGTTAAAGGTTATTTTCGAGAAAGAAGCTCTAAGAAAACACAAGAGCACCCACAATAAGCAGCACAAATACAGTAAATGGGCATCAGAGAATGCATGATGGTAAGATGAGGATTATTAATCATTCATACCCTTTTCTGATCAATATTAATGAAGCCGCTTGATCATTCGCAATTTAATGAGCTGATTAGCATCTTCGTTCAACAGCACGAACAAAGTAGTTTCTCTTCAAAGTGTTCAACCAAACTTGCGTAATATTAAATGTTGTTTAATGTTGCAAAATCATGATGAAGTAAAGATGCACCATCGGTCTCTTCAGCATGTTTGACGTTTTTCACATATGACAATTGTAGTTTTGAAACTTGTTCGTCGAGTAAGGGATTGTGGGCAATATTAGCTGAAAAGTGTTCACTGATCCACACTTTGGAAATCTACTGCAAATAGTAGACCATCCGGGTAAAATGGGACACTCATTTCCACATACTATGATTTGGGACACCCTAATTCTTATCTCGGGTACTGTTTAGGGCGGATAGGGTCCTGATTTGGACGTAGGGTATGTTTAGCATTAGCATTAGCTAGCACGTTTAAATTTGATCTGATGACAGGCGCTCTTGCCCCCGGGAGGCATTTGACTAAAGTGGCTTGAGTCTCTATTTCCACGTTCCTTAAAATAGAATCCCCTATAATCAGGGCACTTTCAACAGGATTTTCAGTGGGTACTTCACTGAGTGGGGAGAACTTTTCCATCAGCCTAACTAATTCCTTAGATCCTTACATCCTACATCCATACTACATTTATCACATGTGAATGCCTCACTGCTGATGGATGAAGCTATGAAAAACATTTGTCATGTAGTGCAGGTGACGATAACGTGATGGTGCTGTGACTTACCACTGTTGTTTATGTCATATATCAGTATTTGTTGGGTAAAACACTAAATAAAAAAACCCTCAAATGATGATATTTCAAATGCCTACATTATTGTGGCAGACAAGTAAATGCAGAATATCTTGTTATAGAATTTACTTGCTGGTAAAGGTACATGATATAAATTATGGCATACAGTATATATATATATAAAACAGAAGTCTGAGTCTGACTCCACAAGTTTGTGCAAAACCCGATAATCCATGTTATCTCAGCATGATTTAAGAATGTTTAATTGTACTTCAATAAAAGCAAGAAAACATGACCTTTTGTACAAAAGGAGCTAAAATGGTTAATGTCACAAATATGCTTATTTGAATAGTGACCTAGAAATTGTGTGGAATCTTAAATATTTATCATTTTATTACAAAGCGTTGCTTTGTTTAAAATTTTCAAAATCCTGAAACTGTTTATTTCCAAGTTGAATTTTGGATTTCGAATCAAACTCATGCCACAACGTGTGTTTGCTATTTTCCCTTAATGATGTAGTTTTGAGAGTCACCGTCATTGTGGTTTAAGGAGCATGTGTGCTGGGTTGAAAATCCCAAACATTGATAGTTGTATATTCTTATTTACATAGCAATATTCTGAAAGCAACTATAAACAAATAAAATAAGAATGTAAAATGCCATCCGCTTGACAAATGCAAAAATGTGAAGTAAAGTGAATTGATGGTATGCCGCAGTATCGACAGCTCATGATGCACAAATAATTTGCACACACTGCGTGTCTCATCGCACTTCAATAGTGTTTAGCTTTTCACTCAGCTCAAAACTACATAAAACACAATTCTTTTTTATGAAAAAGGTTGACATCAAAAGGTAGATTGGCATGCACGGTGCGAGGGACTTCATATAAACAAAGTACACACTCTTCTCTATATTTGTTGCTCGTGTGCCAGTGTTAACACCTCCATATGAAATTGGTGGCATGGTACCATAGGTTGTCGACTCCTGCTCTATGGGTTTTGTCGACTTTACGAACAAACGCAAGTGAATGCCACCAGATAAAACGTAGATATAATTTCTCCTCCTCAGGTCATTCTCACACTTTTGCTCTATTCCACTGTCCTCAAATAAAAGATTAAACATTAAAATATTAAAGTCAGACCCACTGTACAAAGAACTGATTTTTAAAATTCTTAGAATCAAAGCATTAACTTAACAGATCGTATTTCTTCATATGGAGCAAACGAGAAATTGAAAGACAATTAGAATAAACACTCAAACTAATGGAGTGTGTTTGTGTGTGTGTGTAGGGTGGCTGTAGAGGTTGTTTCCACCGTGACCTCTGCTGATGTGATGTGGAAGAATGGTAGGTTTGAGACGGACATCCGCTCCAATGACCTGATCCCAATTCAACACCTGGACAACCACGAGTTCTGCCCTGGAGACTATGTTGTTGACAAACGACGTAGGTTCACTGTAAATCAACATTCTGATCTTTTCAAAATGCTTATCCTGATTTGCTTATTTCCTGCTGTTATTAAGTGGAACATGATTTTGTATCAAATACATGATACATGAGTAATTACATGAGATTGATTAGTAGACATAGCAATTAGATATTTTGACACAAGTGAATTTATTAAATGATCTCGCTTAGTTAATCGGTAAACAAACACTGTGTGATTGTGGTTCCTACAGCCCTGGCTCTTGAGGACCCAGGTGTCTACGGAGTGATTCAGTCAGGTGATCACAAGGCCAGAACCTGCGTAGTCAAGTGGGTCAGACTCAATGCTGCTGGCAGCGATGTTGAGGTATGAATGATTTTAGCATTAAAGGCATAGATCACTCAAAATTACCCCCCGTCGACAGACACTGAGTGGCAGCGGCAGTGTGCGTACCTTCATTGAAAACAGTTGTTTCAAATTTTTGAACGCGCTATGTCGACCGCTAGATGCGTGCTGTGTGCGACTCCATTTAGTTTGACGGAATGAGGCTGAGTAAATGAAGAGAGAATAATCAGTTTTGGGTAAACTATCCTTTAAGTTTTGAGTTTGGTTAAGTTTGAGGATTAATACGTGCCTGTTTCCAGAATGTATAACAAATTAATATTGTATATGTAGGTGATTGGAGAGGAGGAGGATGTTAGTGTCTATGACATTGCTGATCATCCTGATTTCCATTTCCACACGACGGATATTGTCATTAGGATCGGCAATTCAAACTCAGAGGACTGTGAAAATGAGGTACATAAAATAGCTTGCTTAGAGAATTAAAACTTTTCCAGGCTACCACATTACAGATGAGCTCATGTAAAGCAGGTTCTAGTGTGACTCCTGAGGCTTTTTTGAGTTTGGCTCTGAGTTTGGCCTTTGTCCTGTGCCCTTGTTTATTTTGTTGACAGTGCAGTAATTTTTCAATTTTATTCTGTAGTTCTGCATTGTGATTTGCATATTTTCTTTTCATTCTCTATTTGTCTCTACACCTCACTGCTCCCATTACCTGTGCTCTCTCAACTGTCTATGCAGAGGTCTGTTGGCCAGGTGTGCAGGGTGGAACTGAGCAGTAAAGTGGAGGTTGTGTGGGCTGATAATTCAAAGACAATTGTCCTTCCACAGGTATGAGTATATCCATCTATCCTACTATTCAATTAAAACTCAAACCAATGATTGAAAGCATGTTATGGACATTTAGACCCTAAAACTAACCCCCTTTTCACTTATTCTTTATTGCTGTCTCTTGCTCTCTCTTCTTAGCACTTGTATAACGTGGAGTCTGAGATTGAAGAAACTTATTATGACTCTACAGAGGGTAGCAGTAGTGGTGCCTCTTCTGAAGAATGGGTGGATGAGAGTGATAGCTGGGAGACAGATAATGGACAAGTGGAGGAGGAACCAGGAGGGGGGGATGCTGCCCCAGTCTCCTACCCCACCACAGGTTATGACAAAATCCATGGCGTGAATGCCTCCACAACCACTGACTCACCTGGAGCCGTCTCCACACCTGAGCTGCCTGGAGGTAACTTTTTCACAATTATATTGCAGGAGTATTAAGTAGAAGAAAAATGATTGACTTGAGGGCATTCACTAATAGTTAATCAATTCACTAAAGAAAAACATTGTGGATTTTATCTCTAGTTTATCGCTTATCTGTTGATCGGATACTGAATTTGATTTCAAGTTCAAAATTTAGCTGCAAGCAGCGATGACGGGCCCAAGCACCATGGGTCCATTTCCACCTGGTGGCTTTCGGAAAACAATGCAAAGTGGACACATGCATTTGGCATTTGACATTATTCTAAACAATTTTGAAGCAATTTGGGTAAACATAAGAGGGATATTTCAAAGTCTGTTAAAAGTGCCACACTTCCACCAGTTGGTGGCGCTATTACCGTGACCCACAATAGCCACATCAATGTGAGCAGCCCGTAAGGCCAAACATACGGCTCAATTTTGATGTAAATCACATGATGCACACAGAAGATATGTGACACTTCCTGTTTCCCATTTTTTTATGTTACTTTATCGTGTCGCCATGGCAACACCGTTATATCACCATATATCAAAAATCTGTTCACAATTTAGCATCATCAATGTTTTGGCATGATGTAGCCCACATTTGGTACCTGTAACATTGAATCCCTTAAGAGGACTTCCTGTTGGCCGGAGCTTATGACTGTCAGCACGAAAGATGTCCGGCTTGATGAGATCTATATATGTACAAAGTTTGGTGACTGTAGCTCAAAAGGGATGTGCTACAGAGCCCCCCGAACATGCCCATCTTCTAGGTGGCGCTACAGAGCCCCCTCTACATGCCATGTATGAACTTTTGCCAAGCCCTAATGGCTGATGACTCTGGCGCGTTTGCAAAATGTCATGTGTTTTTGAGCATGTTAAGTGCCCCAAAAGCCCCGCAACCTTAAAAAACATGATAATAATAATAAACATAATAATCCTTAGAAGAACAACAGGGCCTCCGCACTTTCAGTGCTTGGGCCCTAATTAGAGTAGAGTGCAACAGTGCATGCCCACTTTTCCAGCCATCTTGATCCCCGAAGTATATATTTTTTCTATAGGGATTTCATAAAAGAGTTTTAAGACATGAACCAAGCCAACCTGCTCCAAAGTGAATCACAAAATTACATACTTTGATTTGAAGCAAAAAAAAATTTGGAAATTGGACAAAAAGACAGGTAAAAGAATGTGTACTTAACATCTTTAATGATAAAATTAACTACAATCCCTCAAAACCTTGTGAATTACGTAATCCAATTTAAAATGATGAAAAAATCATAGAACTATTGATTTTAAGTTGTTGATTATAAGTATCAGTACATTTTATTGCAAATTTTCAAATATTTTTCAATAATATAGTTTATTGCACAAAAGTTACAGATATATACAAATATGTAAGTAGTTTCAGAGTGTAGTGAGACTGACTTGATTACATCATGATACATGTGGATTTTCCCCCTCAGGGTCATGGATAGTGTAGTCCATCATCAGGAATGACACAATTTGTAAAAAGTAAAATTGAAATAACACACACAGATGGTTTCAACAGAAGCATATACCATTGATTTACAACCTTGAAGCTCACATTAGGTCTGCCTTTAAAAGTATATGAGTTAAAGCTGATTCATACTTCTGCGTCGAACCTACAGCATAGGCTCTGTGTAGTGGCCAACACGTTGGTTTGCATTTATATTTCTGCGTTGATGTGTCAGCGCCATTCTGTGAGTACGCAGCCAAAATGGTAACAATATGTTTCATAAATGAACAAAAGCAATGCAAGCAATATAATTTCTGGATTCAGAAGTATTTATTCAATTATTGTAGCATCAAAAATTAGTTCAAAGTATGTGAACTTGTTGAAATGTAGGTACATATTATTTATTATACATGTTGCCTGTATAAATGAGGAAACTACTGTACGCTTGCTCTTGAATCGCTTAAATAATAATAGGCCTATATAAATATTTTGACATACATTTGATGTTCTGTGCTGAAAAAGAAATCAAATTAATTAATAACTACTTGCCTGTCGTTTTAAAGACTTGCATATATGCATATTGGCATTATAACCAACTCTTACCAACTCTTACTCTTTTAATTTGCTGAAAAATTTGAAGTATTCCGTTTCTACAAGTTATGAAATATGGTTATTTACTCTACACAGCCTACTGTCAAACATATGGTCAAATCATCATGCCGATCGGAAAGATCACGAGTAGAATACATATTATTTCACTCACATATCAAATTAATATCAAGTAAAGGCCCAGAGAAAAAAGCTTTTAGAGTTTATAAGCTGTTAACTGATATATTTTGTCGTGTTTTGCATGTAACTTCATGAAACACAAACAGAATGTAAAAAACAGCAGATGCTCCCAATTTAGACAATTTCTTTAATGGACACAAGTCCAAATACAATATGATATGATGCATAGATATTAAAATAATCTTGGATAAAATGCGACGCTACATCAGACATCCTTGTTATCATCCTGGGAGGCGGTCTCTGGTTAAAGTGGACCAATCAAAGCTGTTGTGGTCTGCGTCGACGCGACGAGCAGTCACATTTTTGAAGAGGTGCACGTCAGGCTACGGTGTAACTGCCATAGGTTAGACACAGAAGTATAAATCGGCCTTTAGTGAGCTAAAAGTCAATTCACCTATGGAGGAAATTAATGGGATTTTTACTTCCGGAACCATAATGTTGCACTCTATTAGAAGTGGAAGTAGAATTAGCATTTGATGGACATGTATGTTACTGGTGGATTCACTTGGTTGGAAAAACTAGATCACAATAAACAAGCCATATCAAAGACTCTAAAAGTAACATTACACACACAATATGGCTTTTTACACTGCACTTAACCCCGGATTATTTTTATTTATTTTTTTATAACACACTTTTAACCCCGAATAAAGCAACGTTTCACACTTGTAATTTTGAAAGGAGTTTAGCAACGCTTTTAACCCAGGGTAATGAAACCCTGCTCCGGAGCAGGGTTAGCACTGCATTAGTCGGGTTAACCCTGCATTGCTGTGCCAAAGGTATACAATGTAAAACTATGCTGTGTTAAATGTTTCAAAAAGTTGTTTAGCAAAAGACAGCCAATCAAATATGATGCTTTGTACAGACGCAGAAATATTCACATGCTGTTACGTTGTACATCAAAGGGAAACCAGTAAAATGGCAAACAGAGATGGCAAACAGGATAACTGCCATGATGAAAAGACAGAATTCTGGAGCTGATTTGCTTGCCGACATTTGCTTGCTGACAAAGAAGAGCAGCTCCATTGACAGGTTGCATGTCCAACGTGAGCTGTATTCGTCTAATCATTGTTATTGACACCGCAAATATGCAAATAAGAACCTTAACTCAGGCTAAAGTATGAACAGTGTGTAATATGAAACAAGATAAATCAGGATTTCATTTACCCAGGGTTAAGGATGACCCTGGGTTAACAATTTCAATTGTGAAAAGCCCTAATATGCTATATAACCATACAAAATGCAATACTCCATACACATGGGTTGTGTCGTAGTGTACCAGGTGAAGGATTCAGTTAAAATGAGTAGGATAAATAGTATCTGTTTGCAATAAATTAAGAATAAGTATGCAAGTGAATAAATGCCATGCACTACACAACAGATCAGGGCGTAGCACCAAATGTTGGCCCGGGGCACAGGACTATTTTAAGGCCCGCTAAATAATTTGGGTTTGTTGTAGGGGTTTTATATAAATGGTTTTAGATGGATATTTAACCGTGCTATTTTATTTATAAGTAATAAAAAAATAAAAAACATAAAACACAGACATTCTTTGAATCAAGGAATAAATTAGTTTTAAAAAATGCATACAAACAAAATGTATTATAAATGTATAATGTACAGGTTCTTGCATTGGCAAAGTCACCATAAGATCTCTAAAATGAGAGGGTTGCCAGGTTGTTCAGTCTATCCTTAGGCTTTTCTGCTCTCAGGAAGTTTTAGCAAATCAAATATTGCTAACTGACATTTACACAGGGTCTAAAATTTACTTAAAATATTATTAAACTAATTATAATATTTATAATTTATTCATAATGAAATTATTTATAAAAACAAATTCTTATGAGCTATGCAACTGAATTTGGCATTATTTTTATTTCAATGTATTTTTTGTCACTGTGACAGTGGAATTATGTAGCTTTTTCTTTGCAAACCAGTGACAAACAACACAGGTTATTAATTCTGTCAGGAAAGTGAAAGTAAACCTCATAGAAAAAATATTTTAATGTCTGTGGTGGTTATTGCTTGGGAACTTGTTATTTGCTGTTGTTTTTGCATAATTAATGAGGTAGGTCTGTGCAGGTTTTGGGGACTGTTTGGGGGTGTTATTAATAAATATATAAAGAAGCTGGGGGCATTGTTCCCTCTAACTTTTGTTCTTGCTGACCAAATACTATTTCTATTGGGCAGAACCTTCAGCCACCTGAGCAGAATATTATATTATATTATGTTATGTTGTGTTTTGTATATACTGTATATTTAAAATACCAAATTTTTGTTGGTACCAATACCAGTGAAATTTCACAATTCTTTATATTTGAAATTGAATACCACATTAAAATGGATAATGTGCTATTATGCTATTAAACACACTTCTTTATTTAAAAAGTTAAATATTAATGTAAGTATAAAAAGAGTAAATAAAAATAATGGCATGTTGCCTTAGTTTTTCTTAAGTAAATACTGCTTCATATTTTTATTTTTTTTAATTCTTCAGGTAAATAGTCATAATAAAGTAGTAGCCTAAGTATTAAGTAAACTAAGAACATAGTAGGCTTATAATAACAAATAAATAAAGAGCAGTCAGTGGCTTTCTTTTCAATATTGTTGTTTGGTTTTTATTAACAACATAATTGAAATTGGCAGATCTGTTAGGCTGCATTAGTGCGTTAACACTGGAAAATCTGATGCACAGATCCGATATTTTGACAAATACCTGATTTGTTGCACGTGTTTCCATTCATGTCATACATAAGCAAATGTTTATCACTGCATTCCAAATGGGATAAATCAACCTCTGGTACTTTGAAGTGAGAACAATCATGATAGTCATGCTGTAAGAACAGAATTTCCCCCCCAAAAAATATTAGGTTGGCTTGAAAGAACCAACCTACTGATCTACTACTTAAGCTTATTATTATTTGGTTGGCTTGAAAGAGCCAACCTACTGATCTACAATTTAAACGTAATATTATTATTATTAAGTTGGCTTGAAAGAAATTTGGGGTCCGTAAGATCTCACGGAGCGATTCTACAGTGCATCCCATGTACAGTTTATCCCATTCATTTTCACTAGCGGCTTGGTGGACGCTACTCAGAAAGCTCCAAATGACTCCAATTTGAAATATTTAGCTTCTCAGGGGCCCCTTAGTAAGTGTGCAAAGTTTGAAGTCTGAATGACTTCGGTAAGTGCTTAATTGGCTGACTTGTGAATGAAAAGTGAGGTATTTTTTAATAATATTTTTCTTGATTTTTTTACAGTACTTCCCAATCACCGAGGGACACAGATTTTTAATAGGTTGTTTCTGAAGGCCCAACGATGAAGCAATCAAAGCCCCCAGGTCTTAGCACCAAATTTAAGGCTGTCCACGAAACTCCTATGGAATTGCATTGGTTTAATGAGCAAGTGGGATGTCTAGATAAGGGGGTTCCGAAGGCCACAGGACCTTGAAATTTGAGATCCTCGACCGTCACCGGCCCCCGAATTTGGGGTGTCTAAAACCTTCCTGAGTGTAGATGCCAACCCTAAACCTAGTTGTCGCTAATCTAATTCAAGAGGCTCTGTCAAGCTGTGAGTGCAAGAGGCCTGTGTGAGAGAATCTTGCATAAACTCTAAAAAAAGACTTTTCCTTTTTTCTAGAGCCTCATGCTCTCTATGTCTTTCGAGGAACTTCGGGCTACCACCATGTGAAATTTGGGGGCCATGGGACCTTTCTAGAAAAGTCCCACCTGCAATTTATTCCGTTCATTTTTGGTAAGTGGTTGGTGGACGGTGCTCAGAAAGGTCCGAACGTTAGGGTTCTCTTAGGCCGCGTCCAGAGTTCCGTGACCCTTTGACCTTTTTTTTTACACTTAATTGGCCCAATTAGGGATGTCGTCCACAGACACTTTATGAAAATTGCATTGGTTTAATAGGCGAGTGGGACTTCTGGAAAAGTGAGGTCAAAAGGTCGCAGGAACTTGAAACTCCAGGTCCTAGACGGTCAGGGGCCCCCAAATCAGGTTTTAGAAATTGGAGGACATAGGTGCCTGCTAAGTATTAAAGTTGCTGATGAATGTACTGCTGCACATGGGTCTGCAGGGCAGGCTGTCTCATTGATTCCTATGACAAGCAGGGAGATATAATGAAAATAATGAAAAATACTTTTCTGCATCCTATGCATCTGCATCTTAATATAGTGTTGAGGGGCACTCAACGTCTCACTGTGTGAAATTTGGGGTCTGTCGGACCTCTTGGCACGGTGCCAGGGCGCATCCCAAGAGCATTTTTATTCCATTCATGTCTATAGGTGTTTTGTGGACACACCTTAGAAAGCTCCAAATGACTCCAATTTTAAATCTATAGCTTCTCAGGAAGGCCATAGACAGTGTGCAAAGTTTAAAGTCTGAATGAATTCATTGAGTGCTTGATTAGCTGACTTGGGCATCTAAAATTACAGTTATTTTTCCAGAACATTTTTCTTGATTTTTTTATTTATTATTATTTATTTATTTTTATTTTTATTTTTTAAGTATTTTCCAGTCGGTGAGAGACACAGATTTTTAATACGTTGTTTATGAGGGCCCAAAGATGAAATATTCAAAGCCCCTAGGTCTTAGCATCAAATTTAAGGTTATTTTCACACAGAAAGTGCCCACGTGCAATCTATTTCAAGGGCGCCAAATAGGTGGTCCTTGGACAGTCATTTTTTTGCTAATTATACATTTTTTAAAAGTTGTATGTTACATAAATGCATTTATAGGAGTGCCCTGAGTGTTATACAATATTACATAGAAATAGCAAGCCATACACATGATTGTCCACAGACCACCTATTTGCTGCACTTCAAATAAATTGCACGTGGCACTTCCTGTGTTTTTGCTTAGTCATGCAGGAAATGTCCACGTACAATTTATTTCAATGGTGGCAAATACATGGTTCGTGGACAGTTATTTTTTAAGCTAATTACACTTTTTTTTTTAAAAGTTAGAAGTTACATAAATGCATGTATAGGAGTGTCCTCAGTGCCATACATTAAGTTAGATTGATAATATTTAATTTAAATGCTAATAAATTCATATAAATAAAAAGTGTGGCAATTTTTCCTCAAAATTTTAAGTCCAAAAGGAAGGTCCCATCTGCAGCTTATATTTCTTCAAAACCTGACATAATTTCACAATTCTCCAAATTAGCAGAGTGTTTCAATGAAATCAAAGATTGGATGGCCAGAAATTTCCTTCTACTCAATTCCGACAAAAATAGAGGTATTAATTATTAGACCACAAACCTCTAAAATCAACCACTAAAATATAATTTGACTCTCGATGGATGTACTGTTATATCGTCTTCAACAGCGAAGAACTTAGGTGTGCACCCTGAAGAAGGCATTTTTGCCAATACGCATAGGTTTGCAGCCCTCTTTTTTCCCCCCACTGTTTTTAACTAATTGTTATAGCCATTGACAAAGACTCTTACTATATTTTTGATCTGGAAGTGTGCTTTGATTTTCCCTTTTCTTTTTGGATTATTATTTCCTCATTCAAGAGCACCTTCATATATTTTCTTGAAGAACTTCGAAGTATACCGAATTTTGTTTTTTGAAACGTAGGTGTTATATTTGATACCAATCTGTCCTTAAATATCCATCTAATATCAAGTTACCAATGTTTGTAGAACAGCATTCTTCCACCTAAGAAGTATTGCTAAATTACGACACATGCTCTCTGTTGCTGATGCCGAAATACTAATTCATGCGTTCTTGACTTCAAGACTAGATTATTGTAATGCATTACTGGGAAGATGTCCAGCAATATCAATAAATAAACTTCAATTGGTTAAAAATGCAGCAGCCAGTGTGTTGACTAGAACCAAGAAATATGATCATATTAGCCCCATTTTATCGTCGTTACATTGGCTACCTGTTAAATTTCGTATTCATTTTAAAATTCTGTTAACTACGTACAAAGCTTTGAATGGTCTAGCTCCGCAGTACTTAAGTGACCTTCTACCATGCTATATTCCATCACGTTCAATACGATCGCCAAATTCTGGCCTGTTAATAGTTCCTAGAATATCAAAATCCACAAAAGGAGGTAGATCCTTTTCATATTTTGCTCCTAAACTATGGAATAGTCTCTCTAAACACTGTTAGAGATGCAGACACACTCACTCAGTCACCTCTTTCCTGGCACCCCCACTTTGGTGAGGAATGGGGTAAATGACATACCCAAAATAAAAGGCTTACTGCTCATGAGTCTCTCTGACTACACACATAATCAAGGTATCTTTATAAAGCTAACACTTGAGATTTTACAATGAAATCTTCAAAATTACTCAATCTGTTACTAACACAGAAATAAAGTGCAAACACAAAATCATATTTCACACTTATTATGAAATAAATACACAACAGGCTAAAGCCCTAAGTCTTACCAAGATATGTTTCAAAATTGAAGGTGATACTAGCAAAAATTAGCTTTCTGTAAGCCTTTATCTAAGTGCTTGTCTGGGTGCCTTTCTGAAAAGGCCAGCGTTGTCAAGGAGACCAAGTGTGCACGTTTGAATCTTCCAATGAGAATTGTTCTCACTTATGAAATGACGCAATAATTTATGCAAACTGTCAACACCCACATATTGCCCTATTCGTAATTTCATTGGTTATGTATATAAATTACAACCCTCTAGAGTGCTATTGGTAGATTTTTTTTTTTAACCGAACAAATTTGCCTATGCATGAATAGACGTCATCAGAAACGGCTGTTCTCATGCGCTATTTTCTAAAACTATGAAGCCAGTTTTATTCAGAAAACATCAGGGGTGCGATACAGTTTGTTTTATCAAATGGCACGTTAGACACGCATAGTTTGTTGAATAAAAAAGGATGATGTCAGCGTGTTTACTGTGTTTTTGGGCAAAGATTTACTATGGATATTGTGTAGTGGACTATTGCAGTCAGAACAGACGGATGGCATCATTGTTGGATCAAACTCTACATTGCCATAACAAAAACAAGGTAAGGACTTCCTGCTTTGTTGTTGTGTTGTCTACTGTACACTCTTTACACAAAATAAGAAATCATCGGCTGAAAGTCATTTAGATTGATCAATGCTTTCATTGGAAGGAATCTGCTGCCTTAGATCTTTTAAATGGTGTATTGGTTGACCAGGTTACTTCATACAGCAATACTGTACACATGTGCTGAATGTAAACAATTGAAAACACAAGGCCGTCCACGGCCTTCACGAATAAACAAGTTAATGGATGCAAATAC
This sequence comes from Myxocyprinus asiaticus, assembly GCF_019703515.2. Lineage (NCBI taxonomy): Eukaryota > Metazoa > Chordata > Actinopteri > Cypriniformes > Catostomidae > Myxocyprinus > Myxocyprinus asiaticus. The sequence continues at coordinate 18,642,762 of NC_059355.1, forward strand.
ATGGTTCGTGGACAGCCATTTTTTAAGCATATTATACACATTTATGAGTTATAAATTATATGATAATTTATCAGCATAGATATGTTGCATTTAGTATGTTGAGTTCTGAACAGGTGGTTTCATGAATATTATCACATAAAAATACTAATAAATGTCCTAAAACCACAGACCACCTATTTGTCGCCCATACAATAGATTGTATCTGGGATGATCCCATGTTCAATTTATGAATTAAAGATCACATTTAGGTGACTCTATGACTCCCTCGGAACAACATACACCCTTCAAAAGCTCAAAATTTGACTGTCCACGAACCACCTACAATTTTGAATAGGCTACATTTTACGTGGGATCACCATAACTCCAGACTGGGACAACTTAGACACTTCAGACCTGCACTCCTGTGCTCATCTCAGTCTCCTCTATCTATGATGTGAATTTCAAGAGAATCAGAGAAAAAACAAAAGTTTTTTGCACAAAATTTCTGACATTCTCCAATCCTCTTGAAATTCACACCATAGATAGAGGAGACTGAGATGAGCACAGGAGTATAGGTCTGTAAGTCTTCCCAGAGCTGAGATAAGCAGATCCCACTTACAATTGATCCCATTCAAAATTTTATGTGGTTTGTGGACAGTTGAATTGAGGTTTTGAAGGGTGTATGTTGTTCATAGGGCATAGAGTCACCTAAATGTGATATTTAGTGAATTCCTGTATCCCACACATTAATAAACAGATGTCCACCAAGTGACTGTTTCAGGCAGTGCAAATAAATTGCATGTGGGCTGTCTCAGTTTCAGTCTATCTAATGGGTTAAAATAGGTGTTCGGTCGACATAATTTCTATGAGTTCCAGGATCAAATTTATGACTCAGAATCACATTTAGGTGACTATGACTCCCTATGAACAACATACACCTTTCAAAACCTCAAAATTCAACTTGTCTACGAACCACCTAAAATTTTTAATTGGATAAATTGCTGTCTCACAGCATTGAGAAAGACAACGGTGCAAAATGCACCATGTCTCATGGCTATTTTTCCAATGTCCTATTTTTAACTTGAGCATTAAAACGAAATTACAGAAAACAAGTTTAAATTATTTGTTTTATAATATTATAAATAAGTTGTTTTTTTGTTTTTCCGATTTTGAATTCCTAATTGAATATGAAATGAATGAATAATACACAGATTTTGGTGTGTCATTGTTTTTTCCAAATTCAATTAAGAATCAAAAATCAGAAACTATGTTATCTATGTTTGTCAACTTGCAAATAAAGATAAAATTATATAAGATGTAGTTGTCATTTAATTCACTGACTGGAATACTTTAAATTACACATTGCGACATATCTAATTATGGCTTAATATCTAATACAATTTTATTGATTTTTCAGAAAACAAAATGTAACTATATTGTGATATATATCATTATCGTGATATAAAATTATTCATATTGTGATATAAGATTTTGGTCATATCGCCCACCCCTAATATAAAGTTTGGGATCTAAACAAAACTAATGTTAGAAACACCTCTCAAACCACATGTTAAGTGACAGCATTTTATTGCACAACATTATTGTAACAAAAGTTCAGGTTGGGCAGATAAAGGAGGAAGCGGGAACCAGTTTCCACAGTTCACGTGAGTCCGTTTTATTCACAAATAACCAGCAATCGCTGTACAGTTTCACTCAAAACAAAAGACAACTTTTTAGCATCACTCAAATAAACAGTCCGCTTTTCAGCGTCACTCAAATAAACAGTCTGCTTTTCAGCTTCACACAACACAAGACTCTCCCTCAGGGAACAGACACAAAGACTCTGGTCTGCCTGTCTCTCTCCACTCTCTGTGAACTGGCTGTCTTTTTATCTCCCCCGACTCTCACTGTGAACATAGAGATGGTAATTATTTACAATTCATATCAGGTGGATGTCCTTACCGCTTACTCTCTCCCCAGATGGGTGCTCGACCACGCCCTCACCTCCACATACCCCCACCGCCCGACTCAGGCTGGGGGAACTGTCTGTACTGCCCCCCACCCCCCCCCCCATTCTGGAGAGGAAATCCACAACAGCCATCTGTGCCCCCGGTCTGTGGACCACCTCAAACTTAAATGGCTGGAGTGCCAGATACCAACGGGTGATCCGGGCGTTGGCATCCTTCATGCTATGGAGCCATTGGAGCGGGGTGTGGTACGAACAGAGGGTAAATGCTCATCCCAACAAATAGTAGTGGAGAGTGAGGACCGCCCATTTGATGGCCAAACACTCCTCTATGGTGCACCGGGCGCTCTTCCCCCTCCACAACTTGGGACAGAACAGCACCCAGCCCCCTGTCCGATGCGTCCGTCTGTAACACAAAAAGGAGAGAGAAATCAGGGGAACTCAGAAGTGGCCCGCCACAAAGTACAGTTTTTTCCTGCATGAAAGCTTGTTGGCACAACTCCATCCACTGGACCGGGTCTGGAGCTCCCATTTTAGTGAGATCAGTCAGCGGGCTGATGAAGTCGGAAAAATTAGGCACAAACCTTCGATAGTAGCCGGCCAGCCCCAGAAACTGTCTCGCCTCCTTTTTGGTTTTGGGTCTCGGCAGGTCGCGATTGCTGTGGTTTTATCAATTTGAGGTCACACCTGCCCTTGACCCAAGTGGAACCCCAGATACCATACCTCCACCCGTCCAATTGCGCACTTCTTCGGGTTTGCTGTGAACCCTGCTCATCACAGCGACCTCAGAACCGCCCTCAGAACCGCCCTCAGATGCTGCATATGCCACTGCCAGTCATTACTGTAAATAATGGTATCATCCAAATAAGCAGTGGCATACGCAGCGTGCGGTCTGAGGATTCGGTCCATAAGCCGCTGAAACGTAGCCGGGGCCCCAAACAAACCGAACGGAGGGGTCACAAATTGGTGTAATCCAAACGATGTGGAGAAGGACATTTTTTCACGGGACATCGGCATTAAGGGGATCTGCCAATATCCCTTTGTCAAATCCAGTGTCGAATAAAAGCGAGCTGAGCCCAACCGATCGAGCAGATCGTCAGTACGCATCAAATTTAGACACCGCATTGACCTTTCTATAATCCACACAGAACCGGACAGAGCCATCGCTCTTAGGTATCAGAACCACCGGGCTGGCCCAATCACTGTGGGATTCTTCTATTAAGCCCATATCGAGCATGGCCTTTAATTCTTCCCATACTACTTGTTTCTTGTGTTTGGGTAAGCAGTAGGGACGACTACGTACCACTACCCCGGGGGTTGTCTCAATGTGGTGTTTTATGACATTAGTGCGTCCGGGGAGAGGCAAGAACATGTCAGAGTAATTTTCTTGCAATCTGGCAACCTCCGTACGTTGTGATGGCGAGAGGTGGTCTCCACAGTTTAGACTCACCTCCGGGCCGAGCTCCTCCCTCTCTGGAATTACTATTCATGACATCTAACACCATGAGGCTTACGCCCATATAACAATTCAAATGGGGAAAATCCTGTGGAGGCTTGTGGGACCTCTCGTACTGCAAATAACAGGGGTTCGAGCCACCTATCCCAATTCTGAGCATCTTCGTGCACGAACTTACAAATCATATTTTGTAAGGTCTTATTAAATCGTTCGACCAAGCCGTCCATTTGTGGATGGTACATGCTTGTCTGAATCGATTTAATACCCAATAATTTGTACAGCTCACGTAGTGTATGTGACATGAAAGTACTGCCCTGGTCAGTGAGGATTTCTTTCGGAATCAATATTCTGAAGAGTGCCTCCGCAACACTGTGCTGAGATGTTGCACCTGGTGGATGTTGGCGAGGGATCTAAACATACCCTCCAGTGGCGAAGACGACTCCATAGCAGCATGCCTTCCTCCTCCTCCTGGGTTTTGGCACCAATGTAACAAAGGTTCAGGTTGGGCAGATAAAGGAGGAAGGGGGAACCAGTTTCCACAGTTCACGTGAGTCCGTTTTATTCATAAATAACCAGCAATCGCTGTACAGCTTCACTCAAAACATAAGATGGCTTTTCAGCGTCACTCAAATAAACAGTCAGCTTTTCAGCGTCACTCAAATAAACAGTTTGCTTTTCAGCTTCACACAACACAAGGCTCTTTCTATGGTCTGACTCTGGTCTGCCTGTCTCTCTCCTCTCTCTGTGAACTGGCTGTCTTTTTATCTCACCCCGACTCTCACTGTAAACATAGAGATGGTAATTAGTCACAATTCATCTCAGGTGGATGTCCTTACCGCTTTCTCTTTCCCCAGATGTGCACTCAACCACGCCCTCACCTCCACAATTATATAATACGTTTACAAGATTAGAAACATTATAATAACTTCTAAAATATCTGGTTACAATGCAAGTTCTCTTAGCAGTTGGAGCCAGCAACTATTTTAATTTTCAACAAACATATATTTTTTCTGCCATAAATTATACAAGAGTTTGTTTATGTCAATAGATGATGCAATAAATTAATAAAACGCTCAGGTGTGCTTATGCATGAACATTAGATTAGTGCCGGTGTGTAATAGCCTTTATCCCGTTAGCTGCTTTGAGTGCCCGGGCAGATCATGTGCTCCCGCCCATACATTAAGTATTCCTCATCAAAACTGCATGGAACTTCTACCAAATACATTAGTTCATCCAAAGCATTGTATGTTTGCATAGATCCATTTATGTCAGTGCCCCTCCTTTAGATCGCTCCAAATGATCACGTGGTTGATGTCGCTTTCTAAACTGAGAAAGGCCAGCCCATGTAACATTGGAATCCTCAGACTGTTGCCTACATGACCTGCCAGTCAAACCTTTACTAGAGATCTATTGGCCAGACTGATCCAGGCAAATAGCCAGTGTGCATTTGGTAATACAACTGTGCATCTGATTTGTGTTGAATGACAGCTCCGGCTGTGAATCACAGATCAAGGTGTTGGTGGGCTCAAAATGCACGGAAGCATCCACAGAATAGGGGAGACATCGATTTTGATAGCATTAAAATGAATTAGTATCAATATTTTATTGAAATTAGACATTTGTAATTACATGATAACATAAAAATTGAGGATCATTCAGGATTTTTCCCCAATTTTACCCCCTATTTTTGATGTTTTGGATAAAATGGTTGAGTCCATTTTCATCAGTGGACCCTCACAATGAAATGCATGCTGTTTTTTCTTCAATCATTGAATCGGATCATAAGCAGAGAACATGAAACCAGTACTGTTGCTGACATGTTGCATGTTTTAAAAATGCACTCAACATTTTAAAATGTTTTTCACTGTAATGTTCTAATTGCAAAATAGACTACAGAAGATGAAAGTTAAGTTTTTAAGCTTTAATTTGATACCAAGTTTGTGAACATTAAGTTTTTGATATAAAACAAAGCATTTGTTATATAGCCACACTCAAGCGGCCCAACTGTTGGCTTTAAAATTGGCATTTAAGACAGCCTCTGTAGCACCTCCATTTTCACTTAGTCACCAAAATTGGTTCATATATAGTTCTCTTTAAGCCGGACAACTTCCATAATTGTGTTTAGTCTTGGGGGCTAATCACATGGATGTGACTCTGTAGCGCACCCTTGAAAATGGGCATGTAAGGGGGTCTTTGTCGCACCCCCATTTTCACCTACAGTCACCAAAATTGGTACATATATACAGTACTGTGCAAAAGTTTTAGGCACTTGTGAAAACTTTTGCATATTGAGGATGTCTTCAAAAATAATGAAATAAATAGTTTTCATTTATCACTTAATGTCACACAAAGTCCAGTAAACATAAAAAATCCAAATCAATATTTGGTGTGACCACCTTTGCCTTTAAAACAGCACCAATTCTCCTAGGACACAGTTTTTCTTGGTTGTTGGCAGAGAGGATGTTCCAAGTTTCTTGGAGAATTCACCACAGTTCTTCTATCTGTTTAGGCTGTCTCAATTGCTTCTGTCTCTATATGTAATCTCAGACAGACACGATGTTCGGTGGGGGGCTTTGTGGGGGTCATGACATCTGTTGCAGGGCTCCCTGTTCTTCTATTCTAATCTTTTCTATTTGCAAAATTAATGTTTGGGAGTCTAACATTTATATTTCCTATTGACACACTAAAGCTGAAGATATAAATAATCATCTCAAGACAAATGCTTTTGTGAAACATCTTATGTGCCTAAGACTTTTGCACAGTACTGTAGTTCTCATCAAGCTGAACAACTTTCATGCTCACAGTCATTAGCTCCGCCCAACAGGAAGTTGACCATTTTAGAATTTCTGTAAATCACAGGCTCTGAACTTTTAAATACTCCTCCTAGGAAATTCATGTGACTGGCACCAAATTTGTGCAACATCATGCCAAGACATTGTAGATACTAAATAGCAAACTGATTTTTTATATTTTGAACGGTGTCGCTATGGCAAAGCAATACATTTATGGTGAAAAATGGGAAACAGGAAGTGCCTTATATCTTCTGTGTGCATTGTGTGATTTTGATGAAAATTCAACTGTATGTTTGATAATGGGGCTTATCACATTGATTCGGCTATTATGGGTCACGGTCATAATGCCACCAACTGGCAGCAGGAAGTATTGCACTTTTAACAGACTTTGAAAAAGCCTTCTTGTGTTTACATGAATTGCTTCAAAATTCTTTAGAATAATTTCAAGACACTGCTAATGTAAAATTGTAAAGGAATATTTGATAGCTTAAATACTGTTGCCATGGCAACACATTAATTATTCCTTTCTTCCTATATTTGTATTTTTTTAGTCAATTGGCATGCTTAAAATTTCATAAAATTTTGCACACACATCAGAGTCGTCGGCCATTAGGACTGAGCAAAAGTTCACACATGGGCATGTAGGGGGGGCTCTGTAGTGCCCCCTTTAAAATTGGCATGTAACAGGGTCTCTGTAGCACCCCCATTTTCACCTAGAGTCACCAAATTTGGTGCATATATTGTTATCATCAAGCCGAACAACTTTCATATTTACAGTCATTAGCTCGCCCAACAGGAAGTCAGCCATTTTGGATTTTTTGAAAATCGCAGGCTCTGAACTATTAAATATTTCTCCTAGGGAATTCATGTGACTGGCACCAAATTTGTGCAACATCATGCCAAGATATTGTAGATGCTAAATTGTGAACGGATTTTTGATATTTTGAACAATGTTGCCATGGCAAAGCAATAAATTTATGGCGAAAAATGGGAAACAGAAAGTGCTTTATGTCTTCTGTGTGCATTGTGTGATTTTGATGAAAATTCATCTGTATGTTTGATAATGGGGGTTAATCACATGGATGTGACTATTTTGGGACACGGTCATAGAGCCACCACCTGGCACAACAGACTTTAAAATAGTTATCTTATATTTACCCAAATTGCTTCAATAGACCATGGTGCTTGGGCCCATCATTGCTGCATGCAGCTATATGTTGTAATTTACTGTTGTAGCTATTATAATTCACTGCCATGAATACAGCCAATGACTTTCATCTGTCTGCTTGGATGCGGCCATTAGACTGTACACACTTAGAAGAAAAGGTTCCATATAGAACTCCAAAGGATTCTATCGCTCACTTCATATTTGGAACCCCCTAAAAGATACAATATAGAACCCTTTTTTAAGGGTTCTATCAAAAGAACCCAAAAGGGTTCTTTGAGCCATGTGAAAAGTTTCTATATATAACCTTTTAGGGGTTACCAAAATGGAATCATATGGTTTTTGTTTAGTTTTTAAATTTAGTTATAGTTTTGTTACCAGAACAATGTTTATGGTTATGTGAATTAAATAGTTCATATAGATTCTATATCGCTAAGAAAGTGAAATAACCATATAAAACACATTTAAGTATTATTCAGTAAGCATTTTTAATAGTTTGTATTTATAACAACATAAGAAATAACACAATTCATAATGCTATAGTTATAAAAATTGACTTAATAAATCCACAGGTTTCTAATAATAAGCTAAAAGTCTAAATAGTAGTAATATTATTTATGTAAAAATCATAAACATTAAATGATTTCATTAGCCATTAGTTAACATTGTAACCATAAATAACATTAATAAAGAAGTACAAAACTAAGAAAAAATAAATAAAAACAAATGAAATCTGTTACAGAATGCAGAATAATTTTGTTGCCACTTGGGGGTCTTTCTACAGCATGTTTATAATGAAACGCACTGAGTGAGGTATTTTGGATACAACAAATTAAACAAAACTTCACTTGAAGTTGTCATCAGTTTGATGCTGACCCGCTGCACTGAGGGGTCTTGACACCATCTGAAAGATCAGGCTTTGTTCTGGTCACACAATGTATCAAGGTCAAACTAATTGAATAATTTTCATTGAATATTGATGGAGCAACATAATTTGTGTGAAAATAAATATAAACGGAAGATTGTTTTGATTAAAATTCAGTTTTTAAAAAAAGGTGGCGAGGGAGCCTTTTACCCTAAACTTACCTCCATCACTTGGGGTAAAAGGCCCCTAGGGGGTTTAAAGTGATATCGTGTTGATACCAGGGCAATAGTTATAGGGCACAATTTGTCAACCTATGCAAATAATTTTGTGACACCAAGATGCTTTTGAGTAACAAATTAAGATGA